>NW_016805130.1:2075799-2084159 GCF_001698545.2 Rhinopithecus bieti | reverse complement strand
TTTTTTTTTTTTTTTTTTTGGTAGTTTGTATCATTTGTAATCTTAATTGATTCATTTAAACTCTTGAGAGTAACGTTTTAATTCCTAAAAAGTTTATTCCTAGTTTAGAAAATCATCTGTAAAAATTGTGCTTGTTTATTTTTACTGACTTTTCACATGTTAAAATTTAATACTAGTTTGCGTATATTTTTAAGCAAAGGATATATGTTAGGAAATGACTTAAAATTTTCTTAGAGGAGGCAGACTTTTGGATAAAATTTCTAAAAGGTACAGTTTGGGTTGACATAGTCACAAGCTAAGGCAGCAAAAGTGCTACACTAGAGATGTAAATGTAAACTAATAACATTCAGAGGGAGAAAGTTCACATTGATTTGGAAAATACAGTATTTGCTACAGATCACATTTGATATGGGGAAATGATGGATTGTCAGACATAATGGAAAATATTTCCTGGGCTAATTAAAAATATGTCTTTTTCCCTAACCACCTCGATTAAGTTTGAAATCTCATTTTCTTTCCAGTCTTTTCTTGTCTTACCTAGTCAGAATTAAAAATCATGCTACATCAGTTGTGAATAAAAATCTTAGTTAAGTAAGTAACAGTGCCTACTGGAGTTTGGTAAATGTGTGATTACTTACATACACTTTGTGTTTTTTCTTTTGTTCATTGGAAGTGATCAGATTCTGAGCATCTTCCTTGAATGTTTAAAGGACTTTTTGTAATGAAGATGTAAGGAACGTTTTAATTCAGATTTATATCCTCTTTGAGATCATAGGACAACATTTAATGTGGATGCCCATTCTCTTGGAGGAATTTCAATAGCTATTAACAACAACAGAGAAAAAGATTTTTTTAACGGTTTCTGTTCTATGTGAGGGATATAGGGATTGCTTGTAATTGAAAAGCGGCCACTTAAGAATTTAACTGTTGTGTGATGCTTACCTGTGTCCTGAACCTGTCTCCCACCTGGCTAGTTCACAGAAACCCTCTTTTGTTCTTTGGATAACTATTTAGCATGTAGTTTTGTTTCCCTCATACCAGTACTTGCTTTTACTGGGAATCTTTTAGAGGGAATTTCCACTTCAGTTAACCTTTTACTGGGAATTCCCACTAAAGTCATTTCTTTCTACCTTGCTGCTTTGGAGTGCTATAAATATATGCTACTACAGGTCAATATTTATTAGATCCATTCACATGCCAGGGCAGTTTCTGATTGTGATCAAGAGAAACAAGGGGATCAAACCCCTTGCATATAAATCTTACCGTGTACAAGTTGGATCTATGGTAATTGCAGCTCTTAATGCTTATAGTTATAGGAAGTGGTCCTGTTGAGAGATAAATGTCTGGCATACCTACTTAGAAATTTGAATGCCTTTTCTCATAGAATCATTATTGTATGTAGTGATTATTTTAGTACTCTTCTTTAGATACCTCATGTACCATTTTTGTGAGCTAGTTTAGGATTGAGTTCTCCATTAATAACAGTGATTTTATGTACCAAACAACTGATATAGCAACCCATCTAAATTGAGGATTGCCTATAGTACTTCTATTTTCTTATCTCTTTTTAGTCCTCTCCATCCTCCCACCATATGTTCTCATCTATTCCCAGTTTGGATTTTAAATTTACTGTCCTGGATTGTGACAGATACCTAAAAAGCTTATTTGTTATTAATTATATAATTATTACACATTCCTAATAGCCTATAAATGGCCTTAATATGAATTTGTCATAGACTTATTATGTGATAGCTAAACTTTTATGCTTACTGCTTTAAATCTTGAGGGGAATTATTCAGCAAAAGGAAGGAAATTTGGGCCCTTTGATGCATTGAAATTACTAATGTAAAAGTTACCTGGAGGTCCTGACAGTTATGTTTTGCAGAGTTCTAAGGATGTGGAAAACTTGATAGATGATCTCATGATTGAATATAGGCAGGAGGAAGTAACTAGTTTTCTATTTCTAGTCAACAAAACCAGTGCTGACAATTATAGGCAGAAAAACAATTCATTAAAAGGATTATTGGGGAAAAATATGTTACATAAAACTATTTAATATTAGACCATTTGCTGAGTATATACCAAGAGGAATTTCTGTGTTTTTAATACCCTTCTTTTAAATATATATCAATGAAAGGGATTCTGAATTAGAGAATACAGATGAGATGGAGCAAACCCATCTCAATTACTGGAGGCACAACACGTTATTCCCTCTCTTAGTGAACCTTCAGGTACAGAACATATTAAAGTTAAAAACAAAAGATGTTGGATAGGTCACAGATTCTCTTAAAGGGCCAGTGAACCAGGCTTGGGAGGCAGGAATAAGACCAAAAATCCTTTTGCAGAACCGGTCCTGTGAAAGTACCACTGGACAGAGAAACATCACAGGAGCTAGATACAGGATGTTTCCACCCTATCTGCTTTAGAGATGTAGGATAAGTCAGAGTTAGACAGAGGAAGAGAGTAGATACAGCCTATGTACCCTGTGATACTTTTGAGAAACTGAAGGAATTTTGTGACTGGAAGAGAAGTAAAGAATGTGGAGGGAGGTAAGAGGCTAATTAAAGCATTTACAGAATTTTGGAATAGAGGTGATGATAGTAGCTGGACTAGGGTAATAATAGAAGTGAAAAAAAATTAAGTTTAGTGGAAAGAATTGACAAAACTTGTAACTTACTGAATTTGGAGGCTTAGAATAGGAGTAATAAGAGAATGAAATTAGACACCTGTTTCCTGCCCTGGATAATTGGGCAGTTGATAATGTCATTCATTGAGAAGAACAGCTTTGACAGAGAGATAAATTTAGTTTTGAAAGTGTTTAACTTCTCGTGCCCCTGGGTCATGTGAGTAGAAAAGTCCAGTGGGAAATAGGATATGGAAGTCTGAGGCCCATGAGAGACAGCTGGCTAGAATATACAGATTTTGGAATCATGCATATGTAGAACTTTGGTCCTTTATCTTTTCTTCTGTCCCATTAGTACCAGTGGGAGGTAAAGGGAAATAGAAGGAGCCATACCAAAATCTATAGGTCTGACTTATGTAATTTTAAAAACCTTTCTCGTGTGTTTCTAAAATCTTCCTCTCCCCATCCCAACTGAGAATCACTGAAAAAGATAAATGAAGCCATGGCAGTAGATAAGAAAGTTATTTTAGGAAGGCTACGTAAACTAAGATGAGAAAACCCAAGTATAACTGCTTGACAAATGTCAGCATCAAAGTAAATGGACAGAGAAAGGGGAACTTTATAGAAAACTTAGAAATGAAGCCCAAAAGCTGCAGACAAAAGCAAGGAGTGGGGATTCCTAAAAACCTAGGGAATATAATATTTAAGATGGAAAAGAAGATGATCAGCAGCCACAAATTCTCCTGTGAGGTCCAGTAAGATGACTGGGATGTATTCATAGGCTTAAGCAACAAGTGAGGACATGAGTGATTTAGCACGAGCAAGTAAAGTACAGTAGTGGGAGCAACTGCCAGTTTTCAGAGGATTAGCGAGTGGGTGTTAAGAAAGCAAAGTTAGTAAGTGTGGACATTGATTAGGAAAGGGCTGTGGGGGTATGGAGAGATGTTGTTGCTAAAGGGAAAACTGGTTTTACGAGTGTTTCTTTTTGTTTAAAATGGAGTAATTTGAGCTGTAATGTTTGAATGTTGATGGGAGGTTTCAGTGTCCTGGGAAAGGTTCAAAATGGAGGAAAGTAGCAAGGGTCCCAAGCGTTGATTTGAGTCTCTGTATGTATGGCATATGTGGGTAGTCATGTGTCAAATATGACTTGACTGGAATGATTGGGAAAATGGTAGTTTCTTTAATAGAAATGTTTAAGAAAAATGCAAGGTAGACTTAATATGAAGATAATTTGAATGTTCTGCATACTGAGTTTTGAGATACCTGTAGGATTTCCAGAGAGAACCAAGAAGTTGAAATTTAGAATTGACTGTATGCTCTCCTCCTGCAGGAGACCATAGCTGTAGCCATGACAGAGATTGTGCTGAAACAGATCTTCAGTTCTTTTGGTTAGTTATGTGTTTAGAAATATGTAAGAATAGGATTTTAGACAATCAATTTTGCCATCTATAAAAAAGGAGTTTTAAGTTCCATTTTCTCTGTGGATTAAGGTTTGCATGTTTTAAACTTTGGAGTCATTTGGGAATAACAGATTAAATGTACTATGCTCATTACATGCCATGAAGTAAATATAAAATGTTGAAAGTAACAGACTGTTACATCTCTTTTACACTGTATTTTAGACTTGAATCTTTTCCTTTTTAAAGCAAGTATGTTTTCATTATGTTCATATTTTATGAATCTATTCCATATTTAAAAGCAGCTCACTTCAAATCATAACTCTAAGCTATCACTTCTCAAAGGTTATTGGTTTAGTGTTAAGTTTCAAACCTTTTAGATTGTGCATTTGATTTCAAAACGGTGAACTGAAAGCCTCAAAGTGATTCTTTCTCATTTATGCATATATATATATATATTTGTGGTGATGGTAGATGGGAATGGTGACTTGGGTTTTATCTACAAAGAAGTGACCTACAGAATCACATTTTAATTTGGCATATGAGAATTGATTCTTTTTCATAGTTAGATGTGAAATGAATATATTGAAATAAGTTTTAGAAAATCCTTAGATTACTGTATTTGAATATACAGTAATTCCCCTTCATCTGTGGGTCATATGTTCCAAGACTCCTCGTGTGTAAAACCACACAGAGTACCAAACCCTACATACACAATGCTTTTTCCTATACAGACACACCTGTGATAGTTTCACTTACAAATTAGACACAGAGCTAAACAACAATGTCTAATAATAAAATGAAACAATTATAACAGTATACTATAATAAAAGTTATGTGAATGGTCCCTGTCTTTCTCTGTCAAACATCTTATTGTATTTACCCTTCTTGGGATGATAGGAGATGATAAAATGCCTACATGGTGAGATCAAGTGTTGGAGCAGGATGGTGTGAAATTTTATCACACTACTCAGAACTGCAAGCAGTTTAAAACTTAGGAATTCTTTACTATTTCTGTAGTTTTCCGTAATTTTGGACTGTGGTTGACAAGAGGTAACTAAAATCGTAAAAGTGAAACTGGATAAGGGGGAGCTACTATACATTTATTTCCATTTCTACTAAAATATATATATATATATATATATGTTTAGATAAAACCCAGAAATTTTTCTGTATGAAGAAGGTATCTATGATAAATAGAAAATATTAACCTATGCTTATTTTTTTCGTTTTCTTTTGTTTTAAAACAGAAAAGCCTCCTAATAAAAGCAGTATGAGGATAGTAGTGGACTCAGAATCAAGGAAAAGAACCATTGGTTCTGGAGAGCCTGGAGTTCCTACAAAGAAGACTTGGTTTGATAAGTAAGGTGGCCGGGAAAATTGAGGAGTGTAGTTGTGCATTGATTTTTAGGATCGTTTCTGTATTATTATGATAATATGGTTTGGTTTCTTCCAAAAATGTTACTCTATTCTGTAAACAATCCCTAAGTGTGAGTTTTCTAAAAATTTGTAAGTTAGTTGTCTGATGTTAGAAAAGCATTTTCTTACAGAAATGGTGTGGTAGTTGAGGGCCTCATTTTTTCCTCTTACCATTTACCCTCCTCCAAAAAACCCACTCTTTAACTTAGACCTGTTGAGTTCTAGCTATATACAGGATAATCACGAGCCTCTCATCATTAGAGAAAGGAGGTATAGATCAGACCTGTCAAGAGACTTTCATATGTGGGCAGTTCCTGTTAGGAGCTAGAAAGGGCTTTTGTGGGGGTTAGGGAATCTGGATAGGCATTGAATGGTCAAGGAAGAGCTTCAGAGAACGGGGTAAGGAATCAGAATGTTAAGATATGTGTGAGATGAGATGATTCATTTATAAATAAATGTGTGAAGAGAAACTGGGATCACTTTTAGAGCTTTAACATCTACTTAATAATGGATAGTTTCTGGTTCTTTGTAATTAATTCTATGATTTAATGCAGTGTAACCTCTCTAGGCCACAGTTTTATCCTTTTTTCAAGTGTCAAAATGTATTCTCTATAGTTACAACAATTCTTTTTTTCTTTTTTTAAAAAAAGGAGGAAAGAGGTTGAGACTGTCATCAAAGAAAATAAAATTTAAAATCAAATTTAAAACTTAAAGTTTTAAGATAGGATATTTTTTAGTAAGCTGGCATTTACAGAATCAGAATAAAGGTTATATATGCAAATTGACTAAAAGAGGGTACTGAGACTTTTCCTGATAGGAATGTTAAGTAGAGGTGGATCAGAAGTGGAAAGTAACAAGTGATATGGCAGAACCCTTCTCAGCTGGCTTCCATGAAAGGTGCTAACAGTGCTCATTTGGAAACTTCATTGTTGGAAGAAAAATTAAATTTCCTTTATCAACCAGTAATTTCAATCTGGGGGAAAATTGAACTTAATTGGATATCTATTTTGTTAAACTTTATTCCCTTGTATTTGGTCGGGGTCAGGATTTATAAATGTATTGGCTAACTTGAATTTTGTTTACAGACCAAATTTTAATAGAACAAACAGCCCAGGCTTTCAGAAGAAGGTTCAATTTGGAAATGAAAATACCAAACTTGAACTTAGAAAAGTTCCTCCAGAATTAAATAATATCAGCAAACTTAATGAACATTTTAGTCGATTTGGAACCTTGGTTAACTTACAGGTAAGAGCCATGAAATGGTTTTGTTATCTCTTCTTATTGTTTAGGAAACTTGATGTAATAAGAAAACTACCTTTAGAAATAAATACTATAAGGCTGGGCGTGGTGGTTCACGCCTGTAATCCCAGCACTCTGGGAGGCCAAGGCGGGCAGATCACCTGAGCCTGGCCAACATGGTGAAACCCCGTCTCTACTAAAGATACAAAAATTAGCCAGGTATGGTGGCAGGCACCTGTAATCCCAGCTACTTGGGAGGTTGAGGCAGGAGAATTTGCTTATATCTGGGAGGCTAAGGTTTCAGTGCGCCGAGATCACGCCACTGCACTCCAGCCTGGGTGACAAGAGCAAAACTCCGTCTCCAAAAAAAAAAAAATAGAAAATTTGTTACTCTCAATTGGGAAAATTGGACATGAAATGGAACTCTGTCTTTTAGAAAAAATACAATTTTCAGTGTTTCAATTACTCATACTATAAACTTTTTACCTAATAAAGGTTGTCATAAAACTACAGCAAAGTTAATCACAGTGGTAAAATCCAATCTTACAGTAGTTTTCAGTTCCTCAGTTTCTCAAAATCATTTCAGCAGAAATTTTAGTCAGGTTTATTTTTGTCACCCGTATGGCAGGCCACACTTAATAGAGACTTTTGGGGCCCAGATACCTTGTAATCCGTAATTAGTTTAAACATTTACTTTTCTTTACCACTTTTGAATATCCTTCAACGTAAGTAACAGTAACAGTAATTTGTATTTGACTGCACCTATAATTAGACTTTGGCTTGGGTATATATAACTTGGGTGTTGTAGTATTGAGTTTATATTATGTGATATGTTGAAAGTGTTGAAATAGTATGTTGAATTTTACCCCCATTTTGCATGATGTTCTTTTTGCAATTAAAATAATTATGTTTTATAATTTAATAAAAACAAATATTAGAGGATACAATTCATCCTAATAACTTAGGATATTTTGGAAAATTTTGTTTTCTTGCCATTAAAAAGTACTGTAAAAGTAATAGAGGGGAAGAAATTCATGTTTGATTCAGGTAGCGTGACAGAAATACATACATAGAATTTAAAGGAAGTGGTTCCCTTTCAATTCTTTGTGTCTGTTCCATTCCCCTGCCCATCTATAATTACATTATTGTTGACAGTTTATCATGTTATTTTAGATTTTTTGTTACACAGTTCTGTGTCTATTTATCTGCACACAAACTTGAAAGTATTTATGAGCCCATAGTACACACATTACCGTGTCGTTAGTTAGATCTTGAATATCTCTGAGTTATCTTTTTATGGCAATTTTATTTGATCTACCACTATATCTAGTCATAAAAAGGTTTTCAAAATATTCTTCACACAATTAACTACTAATATTTAAATATTTTTTTAAGGCTCAGGGGCAAAACATATCTCACTGTTGTTTCTATTTGCTTTTACTCAGTTACTAGTGAGGTTGAAATCTTCTGTTGATTGGTTCTTTTGCCATGTCTGTGTACTACCTGCATTATTATTTTTAAAACATGTTTTTCAAAATCAGTTTTCAAAACTCTTTAGCTTCATGCTAATTAAACATAGTAATGAAATTGATGTTTATAAAGCCTTGTTTTTTTTTTTTTTTTTTTTTTTTGTTTTTGTTTTGTTTTTTTTGTTTTGTTTTTTTTTTTTTGAGACGGAGTCT
>NW_016805130.1:2068502-2075414 GCF_001698545.2 Rhinopithecus bieti | reverse complement strand
TTTGTATTTTTAGTAGAGACGGGGTTTCACCGTGTTAGCCAGGATGGTCTCGATCTCCTGACCTCGTGATCCGCCCATCTCGGCCTCCCAAAGTGCTGGGATTACAGGCTTGAGCCACCGCGCCCGGCCAAAGTCTTAAAAAATGTATAATTTTTAAAATGTTACCAAAATTATAGTTAATGGTTATTGAATACTTCTGACTGTGTATACTCTCTGTTCTATGTGAATTATTTAATTCTTAAAATAACCCTAAAGAGTGGGTATGGTTATTCTCATTTGTAGAAAAAGAAAACAAGGCCCAGAAAGGTTAAGTAACCTGATCATATTCATGTGAAAGGAGCAGCCAAAGTTTGAGCCAGGCAATTTGATTCCAACTACTCTTCTGTTTTTCGGTTTTTGTTTTTTTGAGACAGAGTCTCACTCTTGTCACTGAGGCTGGAGTGAGGTGGCATGGTTACGGCTCATTGTAGCCTCGACCTCTTGGACTTATGTGATTCTCCTGCCTCAGCCTCCTGAGTAGCTGGGACCACAGTTGTGTGCCACCACACCCAGCTAATATTTTTTCTATTATTATTTGTACCAATGGGGTCTCAATATGTTGTCCAGGCTGGTCTTGAACTCCTGGGCTCAAGCAGTCCTCCTGCCTTGGTCTCCCAGAGTGCTGGGATTACTGACATGAGCCACCATGCCTGGCCTAGGCCACTCTTAATCTCTGTTCTGTATTGCTGCACACCACAGTGGTTTATATACCACACTTTGGAAAACTCTTATTATTGAAAGAATAGGAAGTTTGAAGTGAAAAGTCTTGGATTTATTACTTTTTAGCTGTAAGTGTCTATAGAATCACATTCCTTGAAATCTCAGTTTTCTCATGTATCAAATGTGATTGATGCTGTTATTATATGGTCTCTTTTTTTGTTCTTAAATTTTCTTGAGCTTATGGAAATGTGCTTTTGGAAATGTGAGAATTACAAATTTGGGCAGTTGTTCAGATGGATTTTTCTGTAATTTTTTATTAGAGCTAACCCCTTGCAAAGTAGCTTACTGCCTTCTTCAGATTCTGTGGATCTTTGCCATGTGATTTATTGATAATCGGGATTGTTTCTCATAGTCGCTATTAAAATTGGGGATAAAAAGAGAAACACTTTGAATGCCTATGTATAACATTTATGCAGTTGGCTTTCTCTGCTGTTATATAGAGGGACTCTTTATATACTGTGAACAATCCTTGGTTACTATTTCTTCTGGAGCAAAAGTAGACTGTAGTCTACTAATCTAGATACTAGGAAGCATAAATACAGAATCTTACTTGGAGGGACCAGTATTGCACTTCTTGAGGAATTTTACTCTATGAAGCAACAGATTCCTTTGGAAATTCACTGTTCTTAATATTTTAAATCTTAGGTTGCTTATAATGGTGATCCTGAAGGTGCCCTTATCCAATTTGCAACATACGAAGAAGCAAAGAAAGCAATATCAAGTACGGAGGCGGTATTAAACAATCGCTTTATTAAGGTTTATTGGCACAGAGAAGGAAGCACCCAGCAGTTGCAAACTACTTCTCCAAAGGTAAGATAGAAATTTGTGTAAAAGTACGTGCATTTCTTAGAAAGCTCTTAGCATAGTGTTTACAAGTAGAGGCATGGGAATCAAGTAGGCCTGAGTTCACACCTTGGTTCTGCATTTAGCTTCCGTTACCTGTAAAGACTTGAAAAAGTTACTCAACCTTTCTAACCTGTTCTCTCATATAATTGTGATGTTAATTGCTAGTTGAGAGAATAGCATGATGTGTGTGAGGCATATAGAATAGTCCCTGGCAGATAGGAGGTACTCAGTAAATGATAGCTATGTATATTCCAGAAATTTAGGCTGTAGTTTCATCTTAGAAATTCTCTCTTCTTTCCCCTCTCCCTTTTCTCTCTCCTTTCTGTCCCAACCCCATCAGTGAATCCGTCGGTGTTTATAGAGGTTTATTAACAGCAGTTTGGGTTTTGATTGTTAAAACAGAAGACAGTGAAAGATGGACTTTAATCTTTTCCAGTAAATAAGTTATTTTATGCAGAGATAACATCTTTATATATGTTTGGATGAAATTAGAAGGCAGTTAGGTTTTGACTATAAGCTGTATTTTAAAAACTTTCTCTGCATGGGCAATTTAGTAACAAAATAACAGGTCGCTTTCCATCCCCTTGAATGAATCAACTTGTTTAACATTTTTTTCTTGTTCTGAGGTAATGCAGCCTTTAGTCCAGCAGCCCATTTTGCCTGTTGTGAAGCAATCAGTCAAAGAGCGGCTGGGTCCAGTACCTTCAAATACTGTTGAACCTGCAGAAGCCCAGAGTGCCACTTCAGACCTTCCTCAGGTAAAGCGAAAATCTTACGATTGTGCCTGTAATAGGTTCTCAGTAATTTAGTTTCTCTTGGTGATTTGAATTATAGTTAATTATATATATTTTATGTAGAAATATGATAGTCTTTACATATTTGAACCCCACCTATAAGGTTTTTTTTTTTTTAGTTTTTACCATTACCATAACATTTTCTCAGTCTCTACTTTTCCTATAGTATTTGAATCTTAAATTCTTCTCTCCAGTTAATATTTATGAGAAATATTTCTCTCCCACTTTGTGAAGGAGATATATTTCAGCAAAACTGCCTGAAGAGTGAAGTTGAGTACATTAAATCTTATTTTTTCTATCATCTTTTTACTTAATTAGAATTCTGTTCCAGAGATAATTGTGTAGTAGACTGAACTAAAAGCTTATGGGAAGGGAAGGCTTAAACCATCAAGTTAAGCATGCTTGATATTATACTGTTTTAAGTACTTAGACCGCTCTCTCATAACTTTGCATCACTTATTCCTGACTCTGGGATTCTTTTCTCCATGTATCATTTCCTTCCCACTTCCTTCGACACTTGAGTGGCAGTTTCTTGTTTCTACACTCTCAGTCTCTGAAACTTAGCTTTCCTTTGTCTCCCGATGTTTCAGCATTTGCTGTGTAAAATAGAGTTAGGATGTAGTATCCTACTTAGCTAATGGATGCCACCTTACTAAAGTATTCTTCCTAGATAATTCCTGAAGAGTAAGATATTGAATTTCTGCAAGGACATGCAGAATATCAATTGGTAAATTATTAGTTAATTTAAAAAATTCCCAGTCCTAACATCCCAAATTATCTCCAAATACAGTATATTTGGATATAAAATAAACATACTTTAGAGGAAGTTGGCACTATTTTTAAGCTCAATAAATGGGCATATATTGTAATTTTTAAAATTTGAGATTTTCTCCTAATTTATTCTGTGTCAGTGGCAGGGACTTTAGCAACCACATGGCTCAGACCTCTTAGTTTACATCATTTTTCATGATTGAATAATATTGCATACTGTTTATTTTTGTTTTCCCACATATTTTCTTTCTCTTTCTTTTAAGAAGGACCAAGTTTTTGTGGTTAGTATTGGTATACTCATAGGTTCTGTATATATTAATAGAATCAGAATGTTCAAGATCCCAACAGACTTTTATATGTTTGGGGAAACACTGAATATGTCCATTTTAATTTTTTTAGAATGTAACTAAGTTATCTGTGAAGGACAGGTTGGGTTTTGTATCAAAGCCATCTGTTTCAGCAACTGAAAAGGTAAGAAGAATAGCATGATGTGTTTGTCTTGGCTTCATAAATGTTTTCAGGTGGCATCTTAATTTTTAATTTTTTTCATAGTTCTAAACTCTTGCTTCTTAATAGTATCTGTATCTTTTCCTACCTTTTGCTTTCCATTTGCTGAAAAAGAAAAATATTTTCCTTTTTTTACTTTTGCATCAGCATTTTAATACTTGCCTCCCACTATATTTCCGTGTACTCCATTCCTTTTCTTTGTTTTATTCTTTTTATTTACTTTGTTTTCCTTAGAGATACTGTGCATTTTGATTTGACAACTCTGGCAGCCTAATAGAAAGGGCCATGATTAGGAATTTCACCTGAGTTTGAGCCCTGGTTCTTCACTTACTAACTGCATGACGTTGGGCAGTGTTCTTAATTTTCTGAATCTTTTACTCATCGGTAAAATGGTGATGGTAATATTTGTCTTGCTCATGGGGTTTTCTGAGGATCAAATAAAATCATTTGTTTACATGTATTTTCGTAAACTGGAAAGGATGATGTAAATGTAAGTTTTTTACTTATTACTAAACAGTAATTGATGTAGCATAACAATACATTTAGTCATTTCTTTTTTTTAAATGAAGGGGGTAAATATTTATTAAATCAGGACCATTTATGGATATATCTTATAGTTCTGTGTAGATGTTATTTTTTTTTCTGTTTAGGTATGAGTAAATGCTTTGTCTTTAATTTTATTTGAGGCATATGAAATCACAGAATGTGAGAATTAAATAATCTTTCTCAGTTCTATATGCTTATCTTAAAATCAAGGCCCAAACAGTGTTATGATTTCATCTGTATGCTGTGAGTCACTGAGCCAGAACTAGAATTTGGGGCTCCTATTTCTGGTCCATGGCTCTTTTCGGTTTGAAGATTGGAAATCGATTTCAGAGATAAACAGTACATCAGTGAGATAGCTGCCCTGCTGTCTTCACTATATTCTTCAGTATATTATTTTCTTTATTTACAGTGTTAAACTTCGGCAGTTTTAGATATTTGAGTCTGAGTTTGTGTATCAGACTTTCCTCTTGGGCATCTCAGCATTACTTTGGGCATAATGTGCCTAAAATGAATTCGTTGTTTTCCATATAAATTAACTTATCCTAGCCCTTAGATCAGAAAGTGATACCACCATTTTCTAAGCTGTGTGATCTAACAGCCTTACAATCATTTACTTGTGTTTGCAGATCACTTCTTTTTCTGCCAGCTTCAGTTCCCTAGCCTCTGGGTGCAGTGTCTTAACTGGAATCCTGGAATTCCCCTCCTCTAGTTTCTACTGTCACCATCCTACACTCAGACTTATTTTGGTGTTAATTCATTATAGAAACTTTGAGTTTCTCAGCTAAATTACTTTCCTTGATTCACAGCTCATCGATAACTCAATAATTCTGGTTCTATTACTTCTGCTCTAGTCTTTCCTTTCTACCCAAGGGAGTACTTTTCTGCTCATTGTCCTTTGGCCTTTCCTGACTTTTATTATTATTATGTTTTTGGGGGGGGTGATTTTTCTGGAGTGCATTTCCCCACCTAACTAAATTCTAGTTATTCTTTAAAGAGTGAAAGTCTCTCTAACATCTCCCATGAAACTCGAGATTTTTCTGTTATCCCCCCTTCTCCTTGGAATTTCTGTGCTGCTTAGTCGGTGCCACTAAATTTAGCAGTATCAAATACTTACTTTGATTAGGTTTATCCTCCTTGAAAATAAGTATTGCAGAAGAAAGAAACACTGGAAGTGTTTGAGGTGATAGATTTTGATTATTACATAATGTATGTATGTATCAAAACATCACACTGTACCCCATAAATATGTACAATTCTGTCAATTAAAAGTAAAATAAAACTTAACACTAAGTTCAGCTATACTTAGTGTACTACTGAGCAATTCTAGAGACATCTGAAATACTCAGTTATATTTGGAGTCTGTGTAATGTAAGATTTGGACTTTTAAAATTGAAGTATGTACTCATAGCTTTTATAAAATTTTTGCAGTGTATTGTGAGTACAGATTTGTAGTTGATAATATAACTTTACTAATGGATAGACTAATATATATATTATGGTAATGCAATAAACCACTAACTGAATTTTTATGGGGAAAAATTCATTTATGGTAGCAAGCTATTTGTAGGGAAAAATATTTTTGATAAATACTGTAAATAGCCTATTAAGGAAAACAGTAAGTATGTAACTTTTATTTGTCTTCAGTGAGTGTCTTTACAGAGAAACATTTTATTTTGCTTATTTTGTTGTTTCTGTTCCCCTAATCCTTAGGGGGTTTGGGTCCAAAACACTTACAGGGCAGTGATTCAAAGAAGTCTTAGAAAGAATAGAAGAATGTTCCCCATCATCAAATATTAGTTGAAAGATTCTTTATTTAAAAAAAAATGAAGGCAGGGGAAAACCCAAAGCTTGTATCTACACAGTATCCTGTGTCATTATTGAAGTAAATAAATGCGCAAATGTAACATTTTCTATCTTCCCTATCAACCACACGCAGTAAAACCTTTAGTGATTATTCTTTATTCTGAAACCCCATTTTCATGAGGGGGCTAGAAGAGATTAAAGTTAAAACGTAATTGCTGATGGTAAATATAAAGATACTGCAATAGGTATTTAGTTATTATGTGAATAGGTTTGATAAATTGTGTTTGAGTGCCTCTGCTTACTAAAGAAATTCATGAAGAATAAAGGGCTACATCTGTGTATACTGTCCTGGTTAGTTTTTTAAACTGTTCAAATTATCTTGCTAAATCCCTTCTAAATTATAAGAAGGTAAACTGAATAACCAATGGAATATTTAATCTTCTTTATCATATCAGCTTTAGATATCGAATTTATGATGCAGGATGTTATTGTTCTTTACTCATGTCTTTTGCAGTTTAAAAATATATCTTGGTCTCTTTGCTTGATGGTATATTAACATCTATACCATGGAACTTTTAAAAGGAAAATTATCTGGTATAATTAAAAGAATATTGCATGTCATGGAGAAACTTCACCTGTTAGAGGGATTTGGCTGGGCGCATGGCTCACGCTTGTAAACCCAGCATTTTGGGAGGCCGAGGTAGGCGGATCACGAGGTCAGGAGTTAGAGACCAGCCTGGCCAATACAGTGAAATCCCGTCTCTTCTAAAAATAAAAAAATCAGGTGGGCCTGGTGGCGGGTGCCTGTAATCCCAGCTACTTGGGAGGCTGAGGCAGGAGAATCGCTTGAACCCAGGAGGCAGAGGTTGCAGTGAGCCGAGATGGT
>NW_016805130.1:2063048-2065894 GCF_001698545.2 Rhinopithecus bieti | reverse complement strand
AAAAAAAAAAAAAAAAAAAAGGGAGGGATTTGTGATAGTGTTTTTTTTTTTCCTTAACTGTTACTGACTTTTTAATTTTTTTAAATCAATGCATTGGCCTCTGTTGGGATTACTTCGATTATTTTTTTACAGGAAAATATGAAATTAATTTATTTGAATATATTAGCTTTGCTGAACTTTGTAGTAACTAGGCTATTTGTGTAGCAAAAATTCATTACTATCTGTACATATTTTTTACTTTGATGTTTGTTAAAATATATCTCTGCAAGATTTTTAGTCTTTGTTTCTTTTAATCCCTTTGTCTGTTCCACTTATATGTGGAATCTTAAAAAGTTGAACTCATAGAAGCAGAGAGTAGAATGGTGGTTACCAGGGGCTGAGGGCAGGGGATTGGGAAATGTTGGTCAAAAGATATAAAACTTCAGTTAGACAGGAGAAATAAATTAAAGAGATCTGTAGAACAACATGGTGACTATAGTTAATAACAATGTGTTGCATTCTTGAAAATTGCCAAGAAAGTAGATTTTAAGTGTTCTTACCACAGAAAAAAAGGTGAGGTAAGGCAAATGTTAATTAGCTTGACTTAGCCATTTTACAGTGTGTATATTTCAAACAGCATGTTGTACATGATAAATATACAGTCATCAACTTACAGTGATTTGACTAACCACTTTTCCATTTGATGATGCATTTATTACTTACAAGTTAAAAATGTATCTTCAACTTAAATGGGATTTCAACTTACAATGGATGTAGCCCCATCATAATTTAAGGGACATCTCTATGCAGTTTTTGTCAATTAAAAGAATAAAATTTTGAAAGATACAAAAAAAGTAAGATAGATCAGTGCATTCAAACATACTTCGTATTCTTGAAATTTAAAAACTATTAATATTTAAAAGTATGTATAAATTTAACTTTAAACCAAAATCCCGTTCTTCTCATCAGAATTCTCAGGCTTGGTACAGAACGCACATCTATGTGCTGCTTTAAGTGAATATCATAAAGGAACATTCAGATTTACTGAACAGGTGACTATTCACTTACTATGAAGACTGACCATACAGTAACTGTATTAATATACTTCTTACACATAGTTCCTCAGATACCGTGTTTTGATTGCATTAAACCAAGGTATTTCTGCTTTAAAAACCTGTTGGAGCTATTTATTGTTGAGTGTGGGTGTTAAACATCATAACTATATTTGTATGTAATTTCTACTTGGGCATTGGTTATTTAAAAATGATACTTGGATAACTTAATTTTGCAAAACACTTTTCCCCTTCCGTTCTTATCTATGAAAACAGCTGTTTTCTCTTTCTTTACATTTCCCTGTAGTTATGGCTGGTAATACTTTACATAGGAAATAAAATAAGGAGGTGTTAATGGATTGTAACCTCCCTCTCTTTAGGGAAAATAAAAGGTATTAGTGCTATACATTTTAACAACACAGCACGTGATACTTTTCAACTTACTTTCTGAGTTCAGCATACCAAACCTGACAATATAGTATAAAAAAGGAAAATTACAGACCAACATCTGTCATGAACATAGACACAAATATCCTAAACAAAATATTAGCAAATGCCCAGTGATACATGAAATATATAATCAGTCATGGCCAGATAGTATTTATTCCAGAAATTCAAGGTTGATTTACCATTGGAAAAATCAGTTTAATTGACATTAGTAGAATGAGGGAGGAAAAACCCTAGATGATTACCTCAGTAAAAAAGCGTTTGATAAAATCCGTTCCTTAATTACATTAAACACTCTGCAAAGGAGGAATAGAGAAAAACTGTTTAATTTGATGAAGGAAATCTGCAAAAAAAGAAAAAAAAACTGCTACAGCTAACATAATATTAAATTGTCAAATATTGACTGTTTTTCCTTGAGGTTGGGAAAGACACAGATGTCCATTTGCATCACTTTTATTTTTTTTTCAGTTTTGTACTGGAGAGACTCCTGGGTGCACTAAGAAAGGAAAATAGAATAAACCATATAAAGATTGGAAATAAAACTGTTACTTGCAGATGACATGGTTGTAGATATAGAAAATCCAAAATAATTCACACACAGTTGGGATTAAGTAAGTGTAGTAAGATGTATAGAAGTAAATATGTAAAAATTACAGCACATATAGAAATGCATTTGGAAAATAGAGATGTGGTTGTTTGGAGAAGTCAGTTTGTGTGTTCTCAGGAATTGAAATATCTTCTTTTCTATTGGGCTTGTTACTTCCCTCCACTTACTTCATTTTTAATAGATTTTCTTCTTTTGAAAACACATGTGTTTCTTACTATCCAAACTGATCACCAGAACCAAATAGATTCAAATAGTGAACAATACAGTTCATTGTTTATAAGTCACATTTTTACATTTTAACACCTCTGACATTGGGCTGTGTCTGATAATTGTTAGACACAGGTTATGACTGGCAGCCTTTTTTTCTTTAGAAGGGGTACATAATGATAGTGTGTCTTGCAGTCACTGAATTGTAGGCTCAGTGAGTCACATTCGCGCATGTTCTAGTTTTACAGAAGGATGTTCCTAGATAAAAAAGGAAATGGGAATGCTTCTAGGAATAAAGGAGTCTTACCATTGTCAGATACTTTTATTCACTTTGAACCAGCACTCCTTAGCCTGATACTACATGTTAAGAAGGATTTGAAAAGAAGTATTCTCACTGAAACTGGAGATACTTGGTTAAATCAATTATATGGGTCTGTTCTGGGCTTATAAAATATAAAATAAAATAATATAATATAAAATAAAAACTGGAAAATTGGGTTACGATATTCGTTGTTTCCCACTTAAATAATTAGGATTTTTTTTTTTTTTTTTTT
>NW_016805130.1:2051354-2062287 GCF_001698545.2 Rhinopithecus bieti | reverse complement strand
ACCTTTATTTTAAATGTCAGCTGTACTGTATGAAAATAGAAACATTGTAGTATTTTAGGTTTTATTTCGTTTAGAGGCTAACACGTTTTTGAATACTTAGAATAGTGATTCGTGATGTTCCCTAATCAGATTTCATGATGAAAGATTAGAAAGTAGTCTTCAGATTGCTGCTTACCTGTTAAAACCAGATGTTAACGTTTCAGTGGCTAAAAAATAGGACCACTTTTCTCATTTATACTCTTAAACTTGAGTAGTTCTTTTAACCTTATTTAGGTCATGAACTCCTTTAAGACTTTAGAAACAGTTTTATCCTCAGAAAACTTGCAGTGTTCACACACATGCTTTCATGTTTAGTTTTGTAGCGTTCGTAGATCGCCCTGCAGAGATCCCTAGGCTTCTTTTTAAGAACCAGTAACCAACCACCCCATGGAACTTAAACTGTTTTGCTTTTGAAGGGTAAAAAAGGTCCCAATCTTTTTTTTTTTTTTTTTTTTGAGCTGACCATTGTATAGGAAAGGTTGTCCACTCTGACCTATAGTCATTTCAGTCTAGTTTAGTGCAGAAATGTTTTTTTGAGTACTTACCCTGTGCCCTGGGCACTGTTTGTAGCACTGAACCAAGTTAAAAAACAAGCAAAATCTCTACCTTCTTGGAATGAATTTTTGGGTTAGTAAGGACTTTAGACACCATCGTGTTCATCTTCCTTATTTTATAGATGAGCAAACTGAGGCCCAAAATGGTACTTGATCTTACCCGTGGTCTCATAATTAGTTGGTGACAAGACTTAGGTACTGGAAGATGCACAGAAGAGAAAGGCATAGTCTTTATGTTAATGCCCTTACAATGTAGATGGGGGAAAAGACACATTAATTAATATATTATCAGGTCGTTTTTTTACTAAATAGCTAACACTAACTAAAATAGCTAATAGCATTTTACCTAATAGCCAAAGGAATAAAATTTCATGTGAAGACCTGGGTAGAAGAGAGAAATGATTCAGGCTTTGTAGAGGTCTTGATTTTGTTAGGCTGATCCTAAGCTGGGTTTTGGGGAATAAGGTCAGTTCAAGCTGAAGGAACATTGCTACCAAAGGAATGGAGAATGAATGCAATAGGGTATGTTTCAGAACTGGAAATTGCAGATGATCATGTTAAATTGAGGGACAGCAACCAGTTTCCTCCTGTGCCATGCTCTTGAGTGTGGTTTTAGCTTTAGTCACTAAAAATATTAGTAAATATATTCAACAACTAATACTTTCTCAGTGATATAGTAATAGCAGTGTTTTGACATTTTATGTTTTCTTTACTTTTTTTTCTATAGGTATTTGGTGTTAATTTTTTTAAATGTTAGAGCTTATTTATACCTTTCAAATCACCAAATATGATTTCATTTTATAAGTATAAAATACATTTAGTTCAGTGTGTTTTGAAGCTGAGGTTTGACAGTAGTGCTTTAAAGTTGAGTTTTATAGAAAACAGGATATCATGAATGGCTGATACATATTTTTAAAAGTTAAATTTGTATTGGTAGGTGTTGTCTACATCTACTGGCCTAACAAAAACAGTGTATAATCCAGCTGCTTTGAAGGCTGCACAAAAAACCTTACTTGTTTCCACCTCTGCAGTTGATAATAATGAAGCACAGAAAAAAAAACAGGTAAGTACAACTGGTATAGTATAAAAAATTTTTGCATGTAGGAAAGGTTTTCTTTGTGTATGTGTTTTTTCAGTGCTTATTACAAAATAAGACTAAAAGGGAGTTTGGCTGCCACTGAACCTTTATTGTCCATAGTATAGCAGCAAATAAAAATTTTTTCTTTGAAAGAAAGGTTCCCGTGATTAATCTTTGAAACTTACATACATATTTTAAGTTTTACATAGAAAAGGCTTGCATATAATTTTTGTTGACAGGCTTCTGCGATTACAACCATTTCTCTTCTCTTGGATAGTATTGTTTATCCTTAGTAATATTCTAATGATATTTTTGATCCCTGATTCTAGGAGGCATTGAAACTTCAGCAGGATGTAAGGAAAAGGAAACAAGAAATTTTAGAAAAGCACATTGAAACACAGAAGGTAAAATATTAGAGTTAGATTTGGCAAAATTGCAAATGTTATAATTTGGAGTGAACTTAATCTTATACTACATAGTCATAAAAAGATTTGCTGTAATTGGTAATGGTAAAACAAATATTTGTCAGTGATAATATTGGAGATGAAGAGCGTACATCAAATGGTGGGTATACTTTATACTTTAACTGGTACTATAGTTATCAACATAGAATGAAATTAAGGTGTTTATTCAGCTGTGTTGCTGCACAGTAGTTTGTTCAACAGATAATTAAATGGAACCTTTTTTCTCAGTATTGATATGTACCTTTCTTCACTCACTTAGGATCCTCTAGTCCTGTGTTGTTTAGTATAGCAGTTAGTAGCCACATCTGACTGTTGATAGCTACATCTGACTGTTGAGCATTTGGAATGTCTCTAGTCCAAATTGAGATGTGCTGTAAGTGTGAAATACACACTAGATCTCAAAATGTAGTACAAAGAAAAAAGTAAAACATCACAATTGTTGAAATGTCACATTTTGGATATATTAGGTTAAGCAAAATATTTTAATTAATTGTATTTGTTTCTTTTTATGTTTTTAATGTGACTGCTAGAAAATTAAAAATTACTTATGTGATTTACATTCTTTCTTTTGAACCATGTTACTCTAATTTATGACATTTAATTAGTCTCAGTTCTTGATTATGTCTAGTAATGAAGGTTAGTAGTATGACATTTGAAAATGTTGAAAATACAGAAACTGCATTTTGATTTGAAATGTATATCTTTTCTAATTTAAAGTTGGATGTACTTAAGAGAAATCACAGTACTTTACAAAACCAAAAACTGAAGCCATCCTAGTTCAGGAAACCTACAATAATCATGTGGCTTCTTTTACCCTATATTATCTTGCTTATCTTATTGTTTCCTGTTGATGTTGGGAATATCATTCTCAGGTGAAAAAGTAATTAAACATTCATTTTTTCTAATATCTCATTGTATGAAAGGAACCATAAAGCTTTTTCTCTGGTTCTTTCTGGGCTGGAGATGACATTGATAGTGGGAATACTTAGAGGTGGTAACATCAACAAATGAATTAGATAGTAAAATTGTTAATATATTTTTCAAATTGATAATTTTTCAGTGATAGAATTGAGTTTCTTCTGGTTGTGTGCTTTGAACTTACGTTCTGAGAGACCCGAATAGTAGCAGTTCTTCACAAATTTAACCAAGAGTAAAACTTGAATTGAGATACAGTTAGCATCACTGAATCTGCTATTCTGCTATCTTTAGATAATTAGTCATGGTTAGCCTTCTCACAAATGCATAAACTAAAAAAAGTAGTAATATTTATTTTAAACTTACTTTGCAGTGTTTGTTTTGTTAATGATAGTAGGAGTAATGAGCTTTATTTTCTCTTTTAAAATTTGGCAGATGTTAATTTCAAAACTGGAGAAAACAAAACAATGAAGTCTGAAGATAAAGCAGAAATAATGAAAACTTTAGAGGTTTTGACAAAAAATATTACCAAGTTGAAAGATGAGGTCAAAGCTGCTTCTCCTGGGCGCTGTCTTCCAAAAGTATAAAACCAAGACTCAGGTATTTTAATTTGTATTGTTGTTCATATTATTACTTACTAAAAGTATTAGACACTACATTTTAAGATTCAGTTTTCTGGTAGGTAATGTCTTTTGTTCAAAATCTGACCATTGTAGGTACTATTCTCCCCTCCCATAAATTAAAAGTATAAACAAGTAAATTCTACTAATTTTTTAAATTCTGTGGAGTTATGGTTGGAAAGTCAGTAATTAGAAAAATAGTCATGGGTAATCTTGAAAAGGCAGCTTGAGGACAAAGTGATATAGGTATATGACTACTTGACTGAGGGTTTGAGTTTTATATAATAGTAGTTGGTGATATAGAGAGTTAATAATAGAAAAGTATTAATAACATTCTGACAACACTGTACACAGTGGGTTGATTGAAAAGGGGAAAATTCAGGTAGATCAACCTATTAGATACAAATAAGTGAGCAAGACAGTTTTAGATGGTAATAAGTGATTAAGAAAAAAACAGAGTTATACAGTGTTTATACTTGGTGTGTCTGTATGTATGTGTGTATATATAGTCATGACTCTAATATTTTAAATTCAAACCCAACATCACGTGGTTCTTCCTTATTTCGTATTTTATTTATATTCCCATAATGACAACTTGGTTTCACTGATATCAGTATATTATTATTAAACACAGTACTATAATACATTCAAAGTAGTACCAAAATTGCTACAACAATACCACTCCCAACAGCTAACTAAATATAAAATTTAAAATTTATTTACGTTCTTTACAGCCTCGGTGTATTCCACTAAAGGTGTGAAGTCAGAACTATGGTCTAAAATTACTTTTGTCCCCCTTTTGTGTAGTTGTTAATTTGATAAAGTCAAATCTATTTGCATTTGTATTCAGTTTTGGATACTCTCTCTCTGGCCCCAGTTCTTGCAGATTGTATTTTATTTTTTGAACAAGTGAAACAATTCTCATGGTTCAAAAGCAAAACTATGTAAAAGGAATACATAAAAGACCCCTTTCCCTTTGATTCCTGGCACTCTGTCCTCACCCCTTATAGGTCACCAGTATCATTAGTTCTGTTTTATTCTAGTTTTTCTTTCTGCAAATGTATGTATGTAGATAGGTATGTTTTCTACATAAAAACATACTCCGTATTGCTCATTAGCACCTTGGTTTTTTAGGGTTTGTTACTTACTTTTCCTTTCAGTTATTTCCTTTAAATTACCCATATCAGTCTATATAAATCTCCTTCTGACTGCTATATGGAAAATGAATTACAGGAAAATCAATGAAAGTAGCAACAAGTTAGGAAGCTGTTACAGTATTGTGGAGGTGTGGAGTATTTTGGCTTGGACTAGAGTGATTATACTGGAAATAGAAATATATGGATTAAATGGGACTGTGTAAAAGTTATTTTTAAAAGGTTTGTATCAGTACAGGATAATAATTACTGTCACCTAAAATATTAATTACTATTTTTTAGATGCAGAAGGAATTACTTGACACAGAACTGGATTTATATAAGAAGATGCAGGCTGGAGAAGAAGTCACTGAACTTAGGAGAAAGTATACAGAATTACAGCTGGAAGTATGTTTAATCACAACTACACAGTAGGCTTGAAAGAAGCAAATGCAGTTGTAGTGGTCAATTTAAAAATATATTCCCTTCCCTTCATTCTCATTAGTAATTGTTGGTAATCCCTGGCATACATATTGAGATACTAATATAGGAAAGAGGGAAGAGATCAACAGATTTTTCAGAGCTGCTAGGTAAAATCTTATTTAATGAGGAGTGGCAGTAATTCTGCCTATATCCCCAAGTTCCTCCATTTCTAATGAATTTTATTTCTTTTCTATTTTGTTCTGTCTTCCCTGGAATAAAACCTTATAATAAAGGCTTTTCAGGTATTCTTATGGAGATATTCTTTGCATATAAATTGAGTTGCTGTATGACAGTTTTAGTTGGAGAACTATATTGAGAACTATTTTGAAGAATATGTTTACTTAAGTTTTGCCTATAGATGGTGCTGTGGATGTTTAGAAAAGAGAAACTGCTTTCTTGTAATTTAGTTAGATGGTTATTTATGTAAGAAACAACTCCTAGTGAAATTGATTCCTGTTATATGACATGAGAATTTTGAATAGCAAAAGATGTTCAAAAATTGGAACTGTATTTTGAAATAGACATTAACATCATTAGTACAGTTGGCACATGTCTTTATAGTGGTTTGATACAGAAATTTAAGATTTTTATACTTTATTTAGCTTTATCTGAGATTAATGCTTTTTTCTGAATTTGTTGGCAGCTTGATCATTTTTGGGGGAAGCCATAGGATGTTGTCCTAAATGTGCATACTTTTGCATTCTCTGGAAACTTGAAGTGGTTGTATGTGTGTCCTGCCCAATATTTTTTTGGGGAAAAAAAAAGTTTGAAAAATATTTTTTATGTTAATAGAGAAATTGTGTTTTCCCATTGTAGCGATTTTATGCCAGTGTTGGTGGAATCTTTGAAACAAAATACCATTTTCAAAATTCTGGCCCAGAATTTAAATAAATAATAGCGTTAACAAAATTCCTTATTATTCTGTGTTTTGCTTTTTTATTATAACATAGCTAAACACTGAATGACATTCTTTGTTTTTCCTTTATCACGGCTTATGTTTAATTTTCAGTAATTATTAGTTTTATGCAGTAATGCAGTACTTCCCAGAGTGTGTTCGTTCACCACAGTAATTCCATTAGTTGTTAATAGAAAACTAGTGAAAAAGGTTCTTAGGCTAAATAATATAACCTTAGAACAGGTTGTATTGGATGTGCGTTTTTACTGTGGGGTCTCTTAGAGGCTTTTAATTTCTGAATCTCTAAAAATACATATTAAGTATTCAGTGTTACTCAAATTTATTTGTCCGGGGACCCCCCTTTTCAAGGAGCATTTTGAGGCATTAATATTCCTCAGAGCATACTTTTGTATATACTGTTCTATTACTAATATTAATCCTTGACCTTTAAAATTTATTATTATGTATTATTTTGTTATATTGACAAATGAAGAATTATATGATAATCCAAAATGTTTTGATATATGTATAAGTTGTGAAGTGATTACATCAAGCCAACATGTCCATCACCCCACATACTTGTGATTTTTTGATGAAAATTGAACATTTAAAATCTGCTCTCTCAGCAATTTTCAATTATACAATAATTATTATTAACTGTAGTCACCAGCCAGTGCTGTACAATAGATCTCTAGAACTTACTCTTCCTATATGACTGAAATGTTGTACACTTTGACCAACATCTCTCCATTCTTTGTGCCCCCACGGCCCCTGGTAACCACCATTCTGCTGTCTGCTTCTATGAGTTTCATCATTTTAGATTCCATGTAT
Organism: Rhinopithecus bieti; assembly: GCF_001698545.2. Classification (NCBI taxonomy): domain Eukaryota; kingdom Metazoa; phylum Chordata; class Mammalia; order Primates; family Cercopithecidae; genus Rhinopithecus; species Rhinopithecus bieti. Next base: position 2,055,275 of record NW_016805130.1, on the reverse strand, counting down.
AAGTGAGATCATACAGTATTTGTCTTTCTTTGCCTGGCTTATTTCACTTAGCATTATTATTTGGATATTAGATGATTATTTTAGCTAATGTTAAGATTAACTGTCTTGAGATGAAGAAACTGAAATACTTATATTAGCAGAGATTTGGCAGCTGTGCCAGCTTCACACTTCCATTTGGGTATTTCACATCTAAGACTCAACATCTTCAGAATTTTGCTTATCTTGCTCCTACACCCCATCTGTACAGTTATGCAAACCAGAAATCTGGCAGTGTTAATTGATTTCCCCTTTCCTTCAGCGTCTATATCTAATTATCAAATTGTATATATGTTACTCCTAAATGTATCTTAAATGCGTTTACTTCTATCTCCATTGTCACTACTGTAGTCCAGACTTCCTTCTTCAGGTCTTTCGTAGTGGCATACTGAATGGTTTCCTAGCTTCTTTTCTTCCTTCTACTCTGTTCTTAAAACTCTAGCCAGAATATCCTCTTCAACACTGATTGGTTACATCACTCTTTTACTGCTTAAAATCTTTTAGTTTATTTTCATGGCTCTTGGGATAAAACTCAAAATCCTTTACATGATCCTTGTAATCTGACTCTGCCTCTCTCCAGGCTTATCTCCCCATCCAACTACACTGAATTATATTCATTCTTTGGGAAATTACATTTCTTTCAGTGTTGGTGCTTTTTTTCATGCCGTAACCCCTACCTCATTCTTGCCTTTTTCTTTGCTCCTCCTTTGATTCATTGAACAAGTATTAAATACAATCCACCAGCTACTGCTGGGAATAAGGCAGAGAAGAAAATGGAAAAAAAAATATTTTCAGGGGACATACATTCTAGTGGGTTATTCACTGCAAATCTTTGAAGTTCTTTTCAAATCTTAAAGCATTTCTTCACGTTTTTGAGTCACTTCTCATTAATACAATTAAATAACTTAGTTGTTCTTGTTGTTGTTTTTTGAGATGGAGTCTTGCTCTGTCGCCCAGGCTGGAGTGCAGTGGCGCCATCTCGGCTCATCGCAACCTCCGCCTCCCGGGTTCAAGTGATTCTCCTGCTTCAGCCTCCCGAGTAGCTGGGACTACAGGCACTGGGCCTGGCTAATTTTCAGTATTTTTTGTAGAGACGGGGTTTTCCCATGTTGGTCAGGCTGGTCTTGAACTTTTGGCCTCAGTTGATCTGCCTGCCTCGGCCTCCTAAAGTTTTGGGATTACAGGCGTGAGCCACCACACCCGGCCATAACTTAGTTGTTTAGTGCTTCTTTACACTTAGGATTTGAGTTTCATGAGAGTAAAGACTTGTACACAGAAAGTGCACATTAAGTATTTGTGGAATAAAGGAATGGTGTGCTGTCATCATACAGAATAATGTGGTAGAATATCAATATGCTACAATGTTTCTATAATGATAGAGGTAAGTAATTAAAATGATTTGAGATAACTGTACCTATTGAAGTCAACTGGCAAACAAATAGAAACATTGTATTTGAAAATCATAACTGGAAAAAATATTTATTGTGAATGTAGGTATTATTTATCTGTTGATTAACCTGACTTCTGAAGTAACATTTAACACTGTATACTTGGAAATCAGGAGTTGCTGATCTTTTGGTGATATAGCCTGATATCTTAGAGAGCAAGAACTTAGAAAAAGGCACAGTTAGTAATTCCAAGACCTCAGTGTTATTTTTTTGTTTCAGTTTACTAGCCACCTACGTTTACTTTCACCAAACTAAAATCCCGATTTAAATTATGAGATCCTTCTATAGAGCATTTGAATACATTGTCAAATTGCATTGAAGTTTTATTCATCTGCCAGAGTGTAATGCTTGGCTTGTGTTACTAATCGCAGCATTGTTTAACCTGTGTGTCTGATCTCTTCTAGGCTGCCAAGCGAGGGATTCTTTCATCTGGTCGGGGCAGAGGAATTCATTCAAGAGGTCGAGGTGCAGTTCATGGCCGAGGCAGGGGGCGAGGGCGAGGACGAGGTGTGCCTGGTCATGCTGTGGTGGATCACCGTCCCAGGGCATTGGAGATTTCTGCATTTACAGAGAGCGATAGAGAAGATCTTCTTCCTCATTTTGCGGTACTTTCTTACTGCTCAACAAAACAAATATTGATAATCATCACTGGGGATAGTAGACATATTTAAAGAGGATGTTATGAAAAGGACATAAGTAATTCCAACTCGTTAATCTGAACAAAGGGTTTGAATAATCTTGAATTTTTTTGTTAATTTAAAAACTGTAGGATTTGTGTAATTATCTAGAAGAGACATTACTATTCTTACACTTAGTAGGCCATGAAGTATTGTGAAGTGAACAATATAAACTATTGTTTCAGAGAGGGAAGACTTGTGGTTTAGTTTTATTTGATATTTACTTTTAAAGAAAAAGTTAACATATTGCATGGGCCATCCAGATTTTTAAAAATTAAAATAGGGTTTGTATTTGTTAAAAATGTATTCTTGATCTAGCTGACCCACTATTGAAACAAGATAAAATTTTGACCTATGATCTAGAAGTTGCCTCAGTCTGTGTCAGGGTGTAATGAAAAAGACTTTATCTAATGGTAATAGATTGACCTACAAGAAGGGAGAATGGGATTCTAGTCTCTGTTAATCCATTATTTAACTTGGACTTCCTGGGATTTATTAGGCTCATGTTCAAAATGAAGATTATACCTGCTGAATGACCCTTTCATCCCAAATGCTGTGATTCTTAGTGGTATCCCAGAGGTTGGTTACTAAGCATCAGTTTTACCCTCAGCATTATATTTAATAGTTGCTCTGGAGATAGGAAGGAAATAATAAGTTATTTATCCTCAAGGCTTTTACATATATCAGTTTAACACAGAGTAAACTACAGACATAATTTATAATGAAATTATAATTTATTAAGCACTATAAATACTTTAGTAACTTAGAGAAGTATCACACTGGCATATGATGGAAAAAACAATAAAGGAAAGTTTCATGAAGTAGTAAAACTGTAGTTTACGTCTTAAAGAATAGGTAAGCTAGTAGGTAGGTACATAAATGATTTAACCTTTTAAAAATTCAGACTTAGGTGTTATTGGAGGCTTACAGCAGTTACAGATATTTTGTCGGGACATAAGAAGATATTGACAGAAATGGTTTATGTTTAAGAAATAACCAAAATGATTAGTATTTAAGAATGAGGACTCTAAAGTCCTGTTCTTGATGGATTTGAAGGGATAAAGAAAGGAATTAGAGAACTAGAAAGGAGCTTGGAGATAAATCTTGCCCAACTCTTCCCTGCTGTGTACCCTACTGCCACACCTTCCACAAGAGAAAGGAGATCCAGATAATTTGTATGTTGTGTATAGTTTTACAACTAATCAGGAAACTAACAACGAATGTGCTAAAATAATCCAAACAGACAAAGTGAGTTTGTTGTGATTATGTTTTGGTGAGACTAAAGTTCTTTTGGCTGGAGAAGTATTCAGAGCCTCTAAATAAAAATTCTGATATGCATTTGGACATTCAAATTTCCCTCCAAAGTTCACATTTAAATTATTAGTCTTAAGTTTAGTTGAAGTTTAGCTTCTTTCTCTCAACCTATGATTTGAACACATGGTAGATGTCAAAGGAAAAAAATTGACATTATTTAATATCTGTAATATTAAAGGGCCATTAACTATTACAAATTGTGATTAACAAAAATGCTGTATCTTCCAGTACCAGTAGTAATAGTAATAAATATTATAACTGAAAACCTATAGAGTACTTACTTTGTGTCAGGTATGCCTTCTGAGTGCCTTATGATAATTCATTATGAGTTATTTGGATAACCCTGAGAGGTATCTACCTCTGATAATTCATTATGAGTTATTTGGATAACCCTGAGAGGTAGATACCTTTTTTTTTTTTTTTTTTTTTTTTTTGTGAGACGGGGT
>NW_016805130.1:2035791-2045791 GCF_001698545.2 Rhinopithecus bieti | reverse complement strand
AGTTCGTAAATATTTTATGGGTACAAATCCATTGCTGTCAATTATTAATGTTAAAGTTATTCCGTCTTTGGCCAGAAGACTACAGGTTGGCTCCTGAGTTCTTTTGACAGGACCCGAGTGATCTGCGATAGTTTTGTTCCTTCTGGTATAAAGAGGTGTTCTAGGTTCATTTTAAACACTGTCTCTTCCAGACCTGAAATTGACCCTTTCTCTAAGGAGCTTTGGTTTATTTATTAGGCAAAGGTATTTAGACACTACAGTCTGGGTACTACAGCTATGCATTACTATTAAGTATGTTACTGTCACTAATCCTTCTCAGTTGTCAGAGCTGGGAGTGAAAAAAAAAAAACATGTATATATATATATGCACATATATACACATGTATAAAGATGAAATAAATTTAGAGCTCATACTGATACTTTGGATTTAATTTGGGCTATAAAGCTTTTAATACATACACTTATATACACACATGCAAGTAGATAGATAAAGATAAATTCAGAATTCACTCTGATGCTTGTTAATTCTAGACCATATGGTTCTTACTTCATCTCATGGGTCTTAATGTGTCTTACTTTTTTCCACCTTTCTCACTGACACCAACATGCTGGGTGAAAGGATATGTACGTTTAAATTTTTAATGAAGATTGCCCACCATACAGGTTATACTTATTTGCCCACCAAAGATGTATGAGAGTGCCTTTTCCCTACACTCTTGCCATAGTGTGCACGCTACATAGTGGTTTTACTACTTTTCTTATAAAAAAAAAAATGCATAGGTATGTAGTTTGTCCTCATTTTTATCGGAGTGGGGTATCAGTTTTCTATCTTCAGTTTTATCAAACTGAAATAGCAACTCATTTAGGTTTTAATTCACTTTTCTGATTGTAGTTGAGCCATTTTCACGTTAATTAAATGCTGTTTGTTTTTATGTCTATCAACTATTAATGTCATTTGCCCATTCTATTATGTTGCTGAGTAGTCTATTTTTTTTTTTTTTTTTCTTAATGTGGGAGCTCTTTGTATATTTGGAAATTAGCTCATAGGTTATATTTTTATGACTTTTCATTTGTGCTGTATTTTCCACAATAAGAGTTAATTGTCCGGTTAATCTTTTTTTATAATTTGAAAGGCTTTCACCAATCTGAAATGATAAACATTTTCCCTTGTTTTTTCTAGTACTCTTAATAGGCTTTTTTTTTCTTTGAAGACTTTACGTTCACTTTTTAAAAAATTTACATGGAACTTACTTGGTCTAAGGAGTGCAATAGGAAGCCTATTGGGTTCATTAGTTAAGTCTAGTTTTTCCAAGCTTATGTGAAATATATAAATTTCCGGTATGTTTATTTGGGTGTTCCAGGCTCTTCCACTGATAAGTTTTCTCTTCATGTGCCTTTTTCTCACTGTTTTAATTAAACTAGCTTTCTCATATATCTCAGTAGTTTGTCAGGGCAGTTGTTTGGATTCCCTCTCACACGCAATTATTACTCACTTTCAGACTCTTGCTGGTGTGTTTTAAGTGTTTATTTTCTGTGTAAACTTTTGAATAAACTTTTAAAAGATAAAGTTATGGGAGAATGAACATAGTAATACTAACTTTTCCTCAAATACTAAACCTTCCTCTGAAAGCTCATTGTCTTTCAAGTTCTTTAGTACTTTTTACATTGTAAGAGCATTTTAATTTTTTTAATATAGCCAGTGTATATTACTTACTAATGTTAAAGTTTTCTTTTTTATTTATTTATTTATTTTTTTAATTTTTTTTTTGAGACGAAGTCTCGCTCTCTTGCCCAGGCTGGAGTGCAGTGGCCCGATCAGCTCACTGCAAGCTCCACCTCCCGGGTTTACACCATTCTCCTGCCTCAACCTCCCGAGTAGCTGGGACTACAGGCGCCCGCCACCGCACCCGGCTAGTTTTTTGTATTTTTTGGTAGAGATGGGCTTTCACCATGTTAGCCAGGATGGTCTCGATCTCCTGACCTCGTGATCCGCCCGTCTCGGCCTCCCAAAGTGCTGGGATTACAGACTGGAGCCACCGCGCCTGGCCAGGTTTTTTTAAAAATTAATTTAAGTTTTAGATTCAGGGAGTACATGTGCACATTTGTTAATGAGTATATTGCATACTGGTAGGGTTTGGGGTTCTAGTATACCCATTACCCAAATAGTGAACATTGTACCCATTAGGTAATTTTTCAACCCTCATCTGTCTCCCACCCTCTCTGCTTATAGTTTCTGTATATAGACAACATATATTGCTTATACATTTCCCCATAATAATTCATCTTTTTATTGCTATTTTAAATGATATGTTTTGTTCCATAATATTTTCTACTGGTTCTTCATATGTAGGAAGACTGTTCATCTTTTTTGATTAAATATGTAACTGCCATCTTATCAAACTATTTGACGATTTTAATTTTGCTCTTGGGTTTTTTGGGTTTTCATCCAATTTATCTTTGGTTAAAAATGAGTTTTACCTTTCACATTTCTACACTTACTACTTTCTGTTATTTCATTGTTTGTTTACCTTTAGAAAAATGTTAAAAATAGTAATAATAGTGACTGACTTTTTTGCGGAATGAAAATGCTTCTAGTATTTTCAGTATTATGTGTGATGCTGGCTTTTTGTCTTAAGGTAGAATACAAATGACTCTGTTTCATTAAGAGCTGTTAAGATTTTTGATCAGAAATGGACTTTTTTTTTTTTTTTTGAGACAGGTTTTCATACTGTCACCCAGGCTAGAGTCCAGTGGTATGATCACAGCTCACTGCAGCCTTGATGTCCTGAGCTCAGGTGATCCTCCCACCTCAGTCTCCCAAGTAGCTGGGACTATAGGCACACGCCACCATGGTTGGCTAATTTTTGTATTTTTTGTAGAGATGGGGGTCTCACCATGTTGCCCAGGCTGGTCTTGAACTCCTGAGCTCAACCACTCTGCCTGTCCGAGCCTCACAAAGTGCTAGAATTACAGGTTTCTGTCACTACGCCCAGGCTAGAAATGGATTTTTATAATGCCTTTTGATGTTTGTATAACAATGAATTTTTTTTTCTTTTTCACCTTATTTCATTGTACTGCTTCTAATCATTCTCTCCTAGTTTAAATCCTATAGTACTGTATTTTAAAATCACTAAACTCTTCTTTTCTTTCTCTTTTCAAAACTTTTAAAATTATTTTCAAAAGTAAGATTGGTTTGTAAATTTTGGGAGGGATATTTTTGTCAGGTATCTCTGTTGTCATTGGAAAGTTTCCATTTTTCTTTGCTTTCTGAGATAAGTTGCATTGGAAATATGTTTTTTAAAATTTTAATAGAATTCATTTGTGAAACTATCAGCATCTAATGATTAAATGTGTCTTTACAGGCTGTTTTGTAGAAATGATTGGTTTAGATTTATCTTTTCTGGCTTTAGTTTAGTACTTTGGTAGTTTTTTCAAAAGTTATCTTTTTAATCTAGATTATCAGCTACATTTGCATTGGGAAGCAAATTTTATCTTCATCCGATACTATTTCCCCCCTCTTTCATATTTTGTGGATTTGTACATGTAGCTCCACTTTCACCTTTTTTGACCACTACCTCCTTGCTCAAGTAGACATCCTGTAGAGCACGTTTAAACATGGTGTTCCTTAACATTTTATAAATGGCTATACAGTTGATTTTTTAAAATATATTTTAATGAAATTTTAAAGTACATGCATAACTCTTGAAGCACTGCCATAGCATACTTTAGGAAATTATTTATCTTATCTCTACTGTTAAAAAGCAGTACAAAGCAGATAATACAATACAATACAGTTCAGAAATAGGCCTAAGTTTATACAGTCATGTGCCACTTAAGAGGGATATGACCTGAAAAATGTGTTGTTAGACAGTTTCGTTGTGCACACATCACAGAGTGTATTTGCACAATCTAAAATGATATAACCTATTACACACCTACACTATATGGTATAGCCTGTTGGTCGTAGGCTACGAAACTGTGGCATTGTGTTAACTATACTGAATACTGAGGTAGTTGTAACACAATGGTAAGTATTTGTGTAGGTAAACATATCTAAACATAGAAAAGATACAGTAAAAATAGTGTATAAACGATAAAACATAGTATACCTGTACGGGGTACTTACCATGAATGGCGTTTGCAGGACTAGAAATTGCTCTGGGTGAGTTAGTGAGTGAATGTAAAGGCCTAGGACATTACTATCCTATTTTATAAACTTGTACTTTAGACCTTATAAACACTGCACACTTAGGCTATACTAAGTTTATAGAAATATTTTATCTTTCTTTAATAATAAATTAACCTTAGTTTGCTATAACCTTTACTTTTAAACTTTACAATTTTAGACTTTTGACTCTTGTAACACTACTTAGCATAAAACACAGACATGCTGCACAGCTGTACAAAATATTTTCTTTCTTTATATCCTTATTCAATAAGCTTTTGTCTATTTTAACTTTTTTTTTAATGTTTTACTTTTAAACTTTTAATTAAAACTAAGACACAAGCACATACATTAGCCTGTGCCTAAACAGGGTCAGAATCATCAGTATCATTGTTTTGTACCTTTATGTCTTGTTCCACTGGAAAGTTTTGAGGGACAGTAACACAAACACAGCTGTCATAGGCAATGTGTGTATCATAGGCAATGGCCTACGATAACAATTCCTTCTTCTGAAATACCTCCTGAGGAACCCGCCTGAGACTGTTTTATAATTAACTTAAAAAAAAAAATGAGTACACTGTAAAATAATGATAGAGTATAGTATAGTAAATACATAAACTAGTAACAGCCATTTGCCGTCCATATTCAAGTATTATGCTGTACATAATTGTGCATGCCATACTTTTATATGACTGGACTGGCAGCACAATCAGTTTGTTTACACCAGTATCACCATGTGAACAAGGTATTATGATAGTTATAAGGTCACTAAGCAATAGGAATTTTTCAGGTTTATTAAAATCTTAGGGGACCACTGTCGTATATAGTCATTGTTGACTAAAACATTGTTCTGCGGTGCCTGACTTTATGAGGATTTTAATGGATCACAAAGGAGATGTTTTAAATCAAGGAATAAAACAAGTTATTCAGTAAATGATGTTGGGACAATTGACTAGTTATTTGGAAAAAAGACAGCATTATGTCTTTTTTAAATATCCAAATACATATAAATTGGATGAATTTTTTTTCTTTTTTAAATACATAAAACATTTAATACATGCTACAAAATTATTTTTTTTTAAATAGTGAAAACCTAGGGATTTTTTTTTTGAAAATAATCTTAATATCGAGAGGGCTTTTTAAGGTATGGCACGATATTCATAAAGGAAAACATTGGTAAATTTCAGTATGTGAAAATTTTAAACTTGTTCATGACAAAACAAAAGTACAACAACAACGCCTTTCTGTCCAATAAAAGGTGCATCATAAAATCAAAGTCCAATTGGGGAAAATATTTTGCCCAAAATATCACCAAACTTCATTCAGTTAGAAAAATGCAAGCAGCACAGATTGTGAAAAAAGTCAAGAAATATTTCGCTTCTAATAGAAAGTCACACAAGATGTACAAATACACAAGATTGTTCATATCTGTAGAAACTGCTTTAGTTATGCTAAATATATACTATATATGGCCATTCAAGAAAAGTGACAGATTTATTGGTATGGACATTGAGAGATATTTATAAAAAGAATTGGGTTAATAATTTAACCAAGAAGTTATAAACTAGTATGTTTCCATATACATATCATACATACTTGTATACAGAAGTTCTTTTAGTATGTGTATAGAAAAATATATGTAGGATTTAACTCCGAATTCCTCACAGAATAGTGGTTATCTTCTAGGGCTAGGGATAATCATGAACTGTGCTTTTTTACATTATGTGGCCTGAAATTTTGAATCTTTGTAAAAAATAAAATGGGTGGGTTGCAGAAGGAATCGTTTAAACTTTAAAATTTTATGTTGCACTTACCTGAAATATTGGTTTCTTGAACTTTTCTAATATAAAACATAGTTTTATCAAAATGAAAGTATAATTAATGGAATATGTTTCTTATAACTCCAGAAGTTCTTAGTTTTCCTGAGTAAATTTACATCTTCAAAAGCAAAACTCTTCTTTCAAAATTAACGCCTGATTCTCAAGTTGTATGGAGGCAACTGTATATAAAAACTTTGAAAATCATCTGTAATCATAAAGTTGAAACTTAAGAAAGTTTATTAGGGCCATCTATAGATTGAGGAGCTTTGTGCTGATTAAGAGATGTTAAAGTTAATCATAGAAAATTTTTCGTCCATAACTTATTTAAAATGTCAGTAACTCTGGCTTTTTAGGTGAATTTTTTAGCCTAATGTAAGGATGAGTTTTAGATAGTAATTATTGCATTAAACAGTTAGAAGACCTTATAGTAATGAAACAGTTCTTTAGTGTAATAGGATTAGCTCAAAAATGCAACATTGTCCTGGAATTGAAATATAGTAAGTACTTTAAAAAAATCTAGTTGTATGACATTGGACAAGAAATACTCGCGAGCAGGCATTTAATAGACTGAAATCTTTAAAATTACAGGTAACATAGTGTAGATTTAAAATATACCGGGGATTAGTATACGGCACACAACTTATTCAAATATTCATGAATATGAGAATTGCTCTACATTTCCATATGCTGTACTTTGAGATTGTATTATAAATCTCATGTAAGTATATAGTATTTTCAGATGTGCTAACACTGATTACCTAGTCTCATGTTACTACTAATTTTGAATGCAAGTTTCCAAAACCGCCGCTTAGTATCATTAACAAGACTAGACATGACTGTTGACGGGCGGGAATTCATGTTTTAGATTCGTTATGAAAGCTCGGCAGAAAACTTTTCATAGAAAGTTCAGAGGGTTTGCTTTTTCCTTCATTGGAGCAGTTATAATTCATATTAGTTTTACAATAACATTTCATGGTAGTTGGTCATATGATGTAATTTTGACAATAATGTAGCCATGCAAAATATTATTTATAAAGAGATTAATAATTACTAGATACCATTTGAATTGAACAGTAATTAAAATGAAATAATGCATAATTAGCGCATATTGATGCATAATTTTTAGAATCATTGATTAGACACTAAACTATGATCTTGAAGTACCTGGGATTGCATCTTAAACAGCAATCGTCATTCGGTTATAAACATGTAGAGCATATTTCTTTAGTCAATATGGCCATTAGGAATACCTATTTTATATAGGATATCCTTATTTTCTTTAAAATGATTTGCATTATAGTCGATTGTAGAGTAATACCATGAAAAAGTAAAATGAAATTATAATAGAAAATTGAATAGTAAATAAAAAGCAAACGGATAGATAGCCATGCTTCATCAGTTGTCTAGCATTTGAATTTTAATGTATGGCACATGAAGGATTTCTTCTTCAGAAATTTTTTAATGTCTTATATTCCAATATTTTTAATCATTTTAGGCTGCAGTTCATGGAGCTCGTTTCAAAGGGCAAGATCTAAAACTGGCATGGAATAAACCAGTAACTAATATTTCAGCTGTTGAAACAGAAGAAGTTGAGCCTGATGAAGAAGAAGTAGGTTATTTTTTTTTTCCACTTATTTTTACCCTTAATCGTTCATAGCTTTTATATAAAATGTGATTTTTGTGGCTTTGAATTTAACATAAAACTTTTATTCCTGACCCATAGTCCAGGCAGGGGGATATCAGATAAATGCAAACAACTTTAAATTTTCTGGATTATGAGAAGAACTGTGGATTGCTAATTCAAAAAGAATATATGAAAATCATATATATACTCCATTTTTATTTACCCTTAGAGACAATAATTATTAGCTTTTTATCCACAGGAAATCTTGTAATATCTTAAGTTTTAGGGTAATCTATTCTCAGTTGCTTTATTAACATTTCAGCTTTCCTTTATTTTAATTCATATATCATTTTAGTTATTAGAATGAATGCCTGTTATATGGTAGATACTGTCATAGGCACAAAAATGAATAAGACACGGTCCCTATCTATCATCAAGGAGCTTATAATCTGAAAAGGGGGGTGGTGGCAGACACATAAGAAACTAGTTACAATAAAAGTCAGACTGATAACGCTGAATAAAGATTTGAACAACATGCTCTGGAAACTCAGAGGAAGGAGTGATTGTTTCCATCCCGGAAAATTTTAAAGGAGGTATTGACAGTGGAACTGGGCCCTAAGCAATAAAATAGCTTTCATAATCTAGAACTGGAGCTGGGAATATAATTGAGAGGTATTTTAGATGGAGGAATAAGCATCAGGAAAATGGAAGTGTGCATTTTCTTTGAGTAACAGCAATTAGTCTGATGGCTAAGAGGTATGGGCCAGTGAAGTGGTAGAGCCCTTTGAAAGCAAAAACTTAAAAGTAAGCAACTCTTATTTAATCACCAAATAAACTTTAGGAGAAAGTTTAACTTAAGAAATAAAGGTAAGGTGGGGAAACTAAATGATTCCATGTTTTACCTTCATAGTGGCACTTCATTTTGTTTGAAGAGCATTTCAAGGCTGTTATACATATCCATAGTCAAATGCAAGAATAAAAATGTATATTTTGAAACTCATATACATGATTTGTCATTTTATATTTTAGATTATACCTTTGTCCTTCCATGAGTTTGAATTGAATGGGGAGAAAAGCAGGAGAGCTCCTGGTATTAGGTATTTTGAAAAGTTTGAAATAGCAGTCTGAGAAGTGTTTATGAAGGGAATGGGGAAAAGAAAGGAATGCAATAATAGAAAATGTTTGTTGCATACAGCAGAAAATAAATATAAATATAAATCCTGGTAGAATTTTATACAAGTCATTGGTTGATTTTAGTATTCAAGGTTAGGAGGGTAAATGAGAGAAAACTTACTGTTTTCTTTTTTAAAAAAGTTTGACCAATATTTTAAAGTTACAGAAGATGGTGTAATTTGCTAAAGAGAGGCAGGAAAAAATGGCATGTACAAAGGCTTAATTTGATAATTTGTTTAGTGTGTTTCATGCAAACAATAGAATAGATCATATAGAGAAACCATTGAGTGGTTAAATGTCGCTTTTCCTTGTTTTGTGAATGTTCTAGCTATAAAAATGCCTTTTGTATTCAACTCTGTTGAGAGAGATCAGTATTTAAAAGTGTCACCTTTTTTTTCTTTTCTTTTTTTTTTGGGTAAATTCCTAAATACATTTTAACCTAAAGTTTCAGGAAGAGTCTTTGGTGGATGACTCATTACTTCAAGATGATGATGAAGAAGAAGAGGACAATGAATCTCGTTCTTGGAGAAGATGATTTGACTGATCATTGATCTACATATGCTAGAACTCTACCTGTGTTTCATTAGTATTATCTAATGTACTTTTACATATTTGTAAAAACAATTTTTGGTAAAATGTGATGAAGATGGATTTCACAAATAGACAAAAAAGAAGAAAACTACCTTCTGATCTTGTATTTTGAAAGATTGATGTTTGCATTTTATTTCAGTAAACAATTGCTAAAGACATCATACTAGAAACATATGCAATGTTTTTATTACATACTTCTACTGGACATTACAGAATTCTTTGGGTTCTTTGTAATTTAATGAATAGGTCTGAAAACTTATGACCAATACTTGTTATAACTTAGAGGATTTTGTTTTATTCCAAATAAGGAATGAATTTGCATTTAAAATCTTAATGAATGTTTTCAAAACTGAATAGATAACATAGTACTCTAACTAAAGTCTCCAAGTTATGTATTATAATATTACATAGTAGTATGCTTAGGCTTTACTATGTATTAGCCTTTTGTTGGACTGTGTATGTATTTTACCATATGGGTTTTAATGATAATGGTGTTTGACTGCTTTACATGAGTCCTTATGCATCCGGATGTTATAATAAAGTGGAATGGTCTCTTAAAAAAAAAAAAAGAAAAGAAAAGAAAAAAGCAATGACAAAAAAAAAAAAAAAAAAAACCAAGACAAACAG
>NW_016805130.1:2017150-2033826 GCF_001698545.2 Rhinopithecus bieti | reverse complement strand
CTCTTTGGATTAGAATTGAAATTTCGATTTACTTTTATATGTATTGAAAGTATAGAAATGCAGCTATTCAGGCCATTATTAAAGAGAAGAAAAGAAAGAAAAAACAAAAGAAAAAACTTAAAATAGACCATTCCAGATGGTGATCTACCCTTCCCCCCAATTATCACAAAAGGAGCTATAATCACTAATTTATTCTTAATAATAATGGTTACTGGTACCCTTACAATAATGTACAATCCAATGTTTAAAAATTATACCACTTGAGTTTGGTTTGATCCTATAAATTTTCAACAAATGTCTTAAAAAGCAGGCTGATTAGTTTGGAACCAGACTACAAGTAGAGCTAACATTTGGTGAATAAGAAAACATCACATTACATTTTGGATGTATGAAAGAAAACTTGACCATTTGAAGATAAATGAATAAAGAAATGTACTATAGATACTACTTTAGGAAAACACTGTTTGGTAAGTGTTCCAGTCTGATATTTTAAGTGTGTACTTCCTATACTTGTATAAAAATCTTTGATGTTTGCAACAATACTGTGATTTTTTTTAAGTGGATTTCTTTTGCAAATGAACATGATCATTGCAAGTTGATACAGCAGTTTCCAGGAAATGAATGCATTCTTTGTAGAATAGGGGTGGGAGATTACATATTTATATTTTAAAATTCATTTCGATTGCAAGTGTTTCTGCCTCTCTTGAGATGATAGTGATAATATTTTAAAAATCACATTTAAAAAATTACTTTCTTCCATATTGGGGTCCTCACAATCAAAAGCTGTTGTTCCACCACCACCATAGTCTTCTGCCAGTGGAGTAACTTAAGGATGCTGTTCTTTTTCTTCTTCCCCATACCCCACTAATTGGGGTTGAAGTTGTGTGTATTTTCTTGATGGTAACACTATTTCATAGAAATGCTTTGCCTTGAAATTAGTGTATGCGTTTATATTTGAAATTTCAAAATCAGATTTCAGTTGTCAAAATAGTGACTTTGCTCAAAAGTCACTATTTTACTTATATATTTAAATCAAAGATCTATTTTATGTAGTCTCTTGTATGTTGACTATGTGCTATTCTGATTCATTAGGTAAGTTTGTTTTCTTTTCTTTTTAGTAGTCGTGAAAGGTGCCAAATTGGCAGAGGCTCACGTTTCTTCTCTTTACACCAAACAGGTATTATAAAGAAAGTAAATCTTTCAAAGGCCAGTTAAATCTCCATGCTGATTTTTGGCTTTATAATTTGATTAGTATGTTTTAGCCTGATATTTCAAAATTTAAAAATTCCCTTATAATGTAACTGAAAATACATATTCTGTTTATTTCAGTCCATGAATAGCTAATCTGTTTTCCTAGCCTAAAATTTCCAAGTAACCTAGAACTTAAAATATTTTAAGTTTAAATATGTTGCTTTTAATGAATCAGAAGACAAATATGTTTCAGTGTGGTCCCAAAGAATGGAGATTAAATCTTATGAACATTAATTAGGTTTACAGTTATATCATCATAGTATTAATATGATCTTAATTATAAATATTACTTACTATTAAGTTGCTACTGAATATTTTACTTGTTTATAAATACTAGTACTCTACATGTACTTTCATATGTTCTCATTTAAAACTTAGGAAGGAGTTATTAATTTCCATTTTACAGATAAGGAAACTTAGGCTAATAGAGATGGGATGTTTTGCCCAGTCATAGCTAGTGGGTGAAAATAGATTTGAATTCAAGTATTCTGATTTCAGTGCCAACTTTTTTTTTTTTTTTTTTTTAAACTCTATGTTGTTGCTGCTTTCCTAATTATTGATGGAGTGGAACATGAGATTGTGTTTATAGTAAATATGGTAGTTCTTGCCTCAAAGGTACTGCACAAAATTAGTAGACATTCTACTTGGTCATTCGCCAGTTCATACTTATACCCTCCCTTTTAATACAGCACTTTGTTCATATCTCTGTTACAGTACTTACATTGTAATATAATTTATCTGGTTTATGTCTGTCTTCCCCACTAGATTACAAGCTCCTCTAGGAAGGTGGACCATGTCTTATTCATCATTTTATCTCTAGTGCTTATCACAAAGCCAGGCTTATAGTGGGCACTCAAATGTTTGTTGGATGAATTAATGAATGAATGAATGCATATTTAAATATCCAATCATAGAGTGACAAATACCTCCCTTGTTAATTCTTATCAATTTTCCAAAAATCTCTTGAAGATACCCTCAGTCACTGGGAGCATTTTACTAAGCAATTGATACAGTTCAAGTTTGTCACTGGTGGAGTAACAAGTACTGATGGAGGTATACACATATGTAGACTTCGTGGAGTTTCCACAACATTTAGTAAGGCATTAATATTTTGGGGTAATAAATGTTGTAGTCTGTTTCAGAGGTAAAATACACTTTTCGTTTCTGTCAGTGTGTATGATTAGAAATACTAAGAGTCACCAGTCTAGTCCATCCCACTAATTTTTATATCCAAAGGTGACCTAGTTTAGAATACTAGACAAGGTTTATAAGAGATTTAGCTTTTGGTCCCAGTTCTGCAACTTAACTCTGTGGCCTTAGGCAAGTCTCTTGCCTTATCCAGGGTTGTTTCCTTGTCTGTAAAGTAAAAAGAGTTGGACTAGATGATCTCTAAGGTCCCTTTTACATCTGTAGTTTCCCTGGTACTGTATTCGTGTTTGATACAAAACAATTTAATATAAGCCAGTTCTCCTTGTTGTCGTCATTGTTTTCTATCATTTTATCATTGGAAGCAACTTGGATTTGGTTATGATAATTTATATGATGCCGCTTGGTACAATTTTGTGTATAGTGTTCCTACATGCTTGCATTTGCCAGCACGAATCACTTTCAGCCTATAAAATAGAGATGAACTTCTGTATTCACTAGCACTTCCTTTTCCCAATTGTAACTTTTCATTTTCTGTCTAAATTCAGAGGTTTAAAGTAGAAGTACTTGCTAGTAATGCAGATACAGTCAGTTCTCTCACCAGTATGGATTTAAATTCTCCTTTCCATCTCAGTTTATTCTTTAAAACAAAACAAAACAAAACAATATGCTACCTAAAACTAGAAACACATTTTTTAATTCTGCAGCTCTCCTAATGGATTATTTTGCTTTAGTACAGACCTGGGCTGCAGACTGATTTGGGAGTTGGAAAAGGATTGAGGACAGCAATGTAGGTCACCTCTTCCTACAGGAAAAAATTGAGGAACATTGTGTATTACTGGTTAAAAGATTGATTAGGATTATTTCAAGGGATGGTTGAGTTGTCGTTTTACATATTTCACCCAATATTTTGTGTCTCTACTTAAGCAGTGTTGTTTTAAATGTTACTGGATAATTGTAACATATCAAATTAAATTTTATATTTAACTGATACCAAGCATTCGATGAAAACATGTTGCAGGAGTGGGAGAATATTCCATAGCTTTTGTTTTATTGTGATTTGATTAAGTATGACAACTAATAGTTTAAAGACAGGACTTCACTGTTTTAGCTGATTTCCTGTAGAAAGTGTGGCTAAGTTTAATGGAAAGAAATGTCTTCTTACTAGAACTGATTTTGGGGGAGTCTATCCACTCTTACTTGGAACACTAACCGTTGCCTATAAGGGTTCAAAAAGGAAGCAACAGTTGCTTATTTGGTATGTTGAAATATCACTGGCTATTTTAGAGTATGAAGCAAACTTTATCAATGTTTTCTTTCTTTTCCCCCTTACAATGTAGACTAACGATAAAAAACTAGTTTTAGTTCTTCTAGAATTTATATCAATTTTGTAAGCTCCACCCAACACACACACACACAGACACGCCCTGCCCCACTTACAAAAGTCTATATTAGCCTTTTAAAACAAAAATTTCCTGCGTGAAATTCTGGCTTAGTTAACTTTTTGGTCTTTCTCTCGGGGCTTTTCTAGTTCTTATCAAATACTATAAATTACAAATGAAAATTTAATGCATAATTAAATTACTAGTGTACAATATTTGTAAGACAAGAAGAAAATTTCCTTTTCCCAGATCTCAGGAACTACCTTGTTCCTGTTAACTTCTTGAACTGGCTAGTTGCTCAAAGGTATGTATACAGGACTTTAGAGAAGAGCAGTTTTTAAATTTTTCCTTTCTGATCATTATATACCTATCAGATGACAACAGATAATCTTCCAAAGTTGCTACCTAAAAATCCTAGGAAAGAAACTGGTGAACATGACTGCCATTCCAAATAATTGCTAATGAAAAACATCAAACTTGCTTAGTAGAAAAACACCTAATTTGGTAATAACTTTCTTGCCGTTTATCCATATTATGTGCTTGTTACTTAATGTAATTAAAAGCATTTTAAAATTCTACTTTTTTTGGTATCTGCTTTTTATACTTGCTGCTTCCTAAATTCCTAAATTCCTCCCTCACTGTTTATTTCATTCATCTACTCATTTTCCCATCATCCAAAGTAAGCCTCTCCTTATATACCAGGCACTGTCTGATTTCCATGTATTCCTTTTATTTTTACTGTGGGCCTTTGTGCTTAGTATACTTTTACTTCATATAATGTGATTAACAAATGAAGTGATTATCATATGGAGTTTAAGAAAATTAGATGTATCTTGCAATTACTTTGAAATCTTTGGGAAACCTTAAGAAAATTGTTTCTGTTTTCATTTTTATTTACAAAGTCTTGGAATTTGTTCATGATTTCTTAAAATTTCTTTGCCTACCCACATCTCTGTGAAAATTTTCCATATCAGTTACTAGTTTTTCTAATGAAAATTTTAGACCATAGATATGTTGTATGCTGTGATCTTTTGCAGCCTAATGTTTGAAGGAAGCGTGATGCAGAGAGGTTTTGTTAAAATCATTTTAGCCCAAAGCTTTGTGTAATCTTCCTGCAACTTTGATTTTGATTTCTTTCTCAAATAGATTTTTTTAATGTTTAGAAAAGTTGGAGGTCAATTTATGATGTGATTCAAGTTTTAGATTTATTTGCTGTTTTCAAAGTTTTTTTTTAATAGTCTTCTCTTTTTCCAGCAGAGAGAGAGATCATCATTGCCTGAATTCCCTTAGCTTTGTGACTGCAAGAGCAAGACCAGTTCCTGTCTGGAGACGACTGTTACAATAATATCATCCTATTATTTCATGTTCACTCTTTATCAATTTGAACAGATGTTTACATGTACTATAATTAGCATTTTATCTCTACAGTTCTCTAAGAGTACATCTGAGTTCCAAGTGTATCTGAATGTGTGCTCTGACCTTATTCTTAAATGTTTTCTCCCTGTACTTTATAGCCATTTATTTTTTAAACACCTTAAGAAGGAATGAAAAAGTTCTCTTGGATGACATATATTCAGTCTGAGCCAAATTGAGGATTGTGTCTAGGAAATCTGTAAAGCCATATACTACTGTGTTCATTAGCATGAACAATTTAAAATGAAAATGAATTAAAAAGTTAAACATGAGTTTGGTTTTAATTTGGGGGGGATCTTAAGATGTATTTCTGGGAGTAGGATAGCCACTTAAAATAATTTTGAATAGATGATAAAGTACTTTTTTATGTAGCTGTAATAGCTTGTGCATTTCTTTCTGACTATACTTTCTGATGATGTTGCCAAGGTCATTTAGCCCAAATTTTTTTTTTAAAAATTCTTAACTCTTCAGAGCCAGAACAAAGAAAATAATTTTCCTTCTAGTGACCAAGATAATCTGTGGATTAGCAAGTCTTTTAAACTTATTGTATGTCCTTAACATAATTTTTTTCAGCATTCTTTTGGAAGCTTTTCAATCCAAGACATCAAAGATGACTTTAAAGCCAAGAGGAAATAGTGTCGTGTGCCTAAAATTGGTAAAGACTAGTTTTTATACCCCCATTTTAAGAAGTGTGTGTCCAAATTATTTATAAGCAGTATGGCTTAATAATGGCTAGAATTACTTATAAAGAATATGATTAAATCTCCATCCTAAATCATGTACCACACAAATTCCTTTCTATAATGGGCCCCCCACCCATAAGAAAATAATTTTCACTTAGTTTCTGAGTATCGTTCTAGATTCTCAGGAGGCCATCTTAAAAAAGTTGAAAGCTGTAGCTTGGTACGTAGCTATATTCAGCAAAAGTCCAATTTTTTTAGCACCTGATTTTTATTCACCCCTCGTTTTTACATTTTTATCCCAGTCATACTACGTTTACTCACCCTTCCTTCTTTTTTTTGGTGCAAAGCTGAATATTCAAATTTTTTTTCCCCTTGAGTATGCATTGCATTTGGTCATGAAAAATATAAAAAAATTAATAAACAAATCAGTCCATAATGTAAATTATCTGTTTTGATCCCAGCATTGGTTGGACCCAGCATGGTTAATTCTAGGCCTTGGGTTAAAGAAAATACATCCAATTAGAAAGTTTCTAATCATTTTACAGGACCTGGTAGCTTACAAGGCGCTTTTTTTTTTTTTTTTTTTAATTGTTAACACGACTTTTGGTTCAGCATTTGCAAACTAGCCACAGGGTGTTCATAAATATTTTCCCAAAATAGTTGAGTATTTTTAATTTTGAACAAAGAATTTTCTGCCCTACTACAGTGGCTTACTGCTAGGGTAAAGACCATTGTCTGAAGACACTAGGTGTTAACAGTGTTGATGGCTTAATGGATATGGACCACATGCCACTACCTGCAGCTTTGTCATCCTGGTGTTTTGTTTGGTTGGGTTTGGTTTTCATTTTTTGCTTTTAAAATTAAAAACAAAGCAAAACAAAATTGAAGATACCGTTGAGAATCAGAAGTCAAGATGACTCTCACGAAGATCACTGCGCTTTTTGAAAATTGCTGTGAGATTTAGTCAGTTACATATTTAAAATCCCCATATGTTGATTAATTAAAGATAAGGTTTTCATTATTTTCCTAAGTAGGATTCTCATGGAGCTATTGTAGATAACTGTACAGAATCACTTTTGTGTAATTGAACGAAGCAGTTTCCTCTGCATGATTGCATAATGAAAGCCTTTTATATATCTTTATATTTTTCAATATACTTAGATTTTACACTATTAAGCTGCTCTAGTCATGCTATATTTGTTTTTTTTAAATAGAGTTTATAAATATTTATGCTCAAAATACAGATCAACTGAATATTTTTGGTCTTGTTTACAAGATAAATCATACTTTAAAATGATACAGGCCCCTCAAGTGTCTTAGGAAAAAGTTATTGGTGCTATAAAACCTTTCAATATCATTTTTGAACCCATTGTTCAGACTGCTAGGTTTTAATCTGATTGCTTGTGATTTATGATAATGTAGCAGCAGCATAATTATAAAAGTGGTCTCTGATGTGTGGATAAAGAGCTCAGCCCATTAGAAACACATCGTAATTTAAGAATATGATGCAGAATGACCTTACACTTACTTGTGCCCAGCTTCCCAAAAAGAAAATTGTTTTGTTAAGAGGAAGGCAGTTAATTTGGCTAGAATCCAAAAACATTCAGCATGGCTGGTTTTCCCTTATTTCAAATGAAAAACTTTTAATACTAAAATACGTAATCCTGCTTTGCTTTAAATTCCCATATCCATCACTCTAGAGGAGGCATAGTGATTCTTAAATATTCACAGAACATTTGATGAGTTGTAAAGAGATGTATTATTGCATTGTAGGTTTTTGCATTGATGTGTCGAGTTTTTTGTTTTGTCCCCATGATTTCCTTCCAGCACCTTAATGAATGTTCACATGATAGAATGTTTTAAGTATCAGCAAAGCATTCATGGATGCCTGCTTTTCATTCTCAGAAGGTTAAACCTGTTTTGGGTGTGATGCTACTTCAGAACATATTGTCTGGCACAAGATTTCTTCTAATAAGTGGTTTATTTTAATGCAATGTCTGTGGACTGTTGAATTGAAAAACACCAAAGGAGTCTTCTTGTTTGGAGACTGGATTGTTCCAGTTTTAAATACCTGTGCCCATAAGTATCCCATTTCATGAATGTGTGTTGGCATGGGGAAAAAATTTCCCTGCTCTTTGAGTGGAGCGAAAGCAATTGGTTAAGCTGTAGCAGCTTTTTTGTTTATTTTTTTAAAGTGATAACTTGAACTGAGATAAAACTTGAACTAGAAAACTACTCTTGTATGCTTAGAATGTTTATAGTATTAAATGTTTATGTGGGGTTGTCAACATTTTATTATTTATAGTTGAATTATGTTTTGTTAAATCCATATTTATTATTTTATATTTTGAAAATTTTCAAAATAAAAGTCTTACTAAAAACAGTTAATGTTTTAAAATTGTCCTACATCTTGCATCAGTTATATTAATTTATACTGGAAAAAATTGCATTCATTAGGCATTACATTATTGAGAATTCTGAGAATGTTTATACAAAGAAATGACTCTACATTTCCTCTTCCCCTCTTTACCCTCCATTTTAAGTTGTATTAAGTCAATTTTGGCACCAATATGTCACTGGCTTAATGTCTCCTCCTTTCACACATACACAAATCCTCATGACCCTTCCCCCTAATTCATGACTCCTTTACTGCTTGGAAGTTTTTCTCCTTATTCCGCTTGGCAGCCAAAAAATTCTTATTGTAAGTGATAAGTGTAAAAATACTATTCTGATGTTAAAGAAGGAATGCCATAGTTCCTGAAGGGCAGTTAGACACAAAGTGCTTATAATGTCAGTTTGCAAAGCTGTTGAAAGTTTTCAGAACTTCTGTAATTTCCACAGTTCATCTGGACCATTTTTCCCCCGATCTGATTTGGCCTGCTTTTCCATCATTCAGCATGTTCATTTCATATTTAATAGTTTATTGAATGATGAATTATTTCGATTTTCATCGCATATGTATTTTCTGTCATCTGTAACGTGGTAACGTGACACTGCTGCTGCAAGAAAATACATTCTCATCAACAGATCACAAATTTGATAAAAGTCTAGTTAAAAGAGATCTAGTGAAGTAGAGGACTTTGGTTAATAATGGTTATAACAATATTTTTTTTTTTTTTTTTTTGAACGGAGTCTCGCTCTGTCGCCCGGCGGAGTGCAATGGCCGGATCTCAGCTCACTGCAAGCTCCGCCTACTTGGGTTACGCCATTCTCCTGCCTCAAAGTCTCCCTGAGTAAAAGCGGGACTACAGGCGCCGCCACCTCGCCCGCTAGTTTTTTGTATTTTTAGTAGAGACGGGGTTTCACCGTGTTAGCCAGGATGGTCTCGTCTCCCCTGACCTCGTGATCCGCCCGTCCGGCCTCCCAAAGTGCTGATTACATGCTTGAAGCCCACCCGCGCCCGGCCTGGTACAATATTTTAAAAAGTTAACGTGTTGTGTAATGCACACAAACACGTATGCCAGCCCCCGTGGAGTAGTTGCAGATTAAGCATGTTGTCAGCCTTCACTACCTGAAAAGTAAATTTTGCACAATGAATGAATTTCCCTTTAATCTTTTTAATCAATTAATATTTGAGAAGCTAAACATTTTTAAAAGTGTGGAGGTAATATGAAGCCTGTCATTTATTAATGATCTCCAGACATTTAAAAAATGGAAATTAAAATAATTTACTGCCTTGAACCTTTTTCCCTTATGATATTGATACTGATTTTTAATGGTTTCTCCATTATTTATTTGAAGAGAAATCAAGTAATGAATCGAGTTATTTGGGAACTTAACCTCTCCACTTTTTAGTATAAAAGCAATGCGTGAACATCATACCTTTGATTATTCATGATATAATCCAACTTCATGGTCATATATAGTTTTAAATCGTGATACATTTTGCATTTTCCTTTACACAAGCAAAATAAAAAAAAATGTATAAATAAGCAATAATTTTGCTTGTTAACAGCAAAGTTATTTTTTCCCTGAAATGTGTTAGGAAAAAACCCCCTTTACGAATTTATCCATTTTCATTAACAGAAACCAAAATTATGCTAATTACAGATAAGCTCTGCCGTAGTAGTGACACTAGTATGGATATTTTACACAAGATGTAATTGCCAGGATTTTGTATACCAGTAGCAGTTTTTTTTTTTTGAAACTACAGATGTTTATAAGTTTGTCAAGAAAAACTTTTGATAGTCTCATCATGAGTATCTATTGAAAGATATGGGAGATAATCTTTATTTTTATTAAATAAGGTAAAATAAGTGCCAGAAGCAGGATTGGAATTTTCATTTCTCATACTGTATTTACTGTGAGAATTCACAGAACCGCCAAATAAAAACTCAAAACAAAGACGTCCCCATATTTTTAATCAACACTCCAAACGCCTTTTCTCCAGAAAAGCAATTTGTGTTTTCCCCCATGAAAACATACTTCATACTGATACAAATAAAGCATCAATTGGACTATCAAAAGAAAACTAGATAATGTTTTTTCTTTTCTTTTTTTTTTTCTTTTGAGGCAGGGTGTTATTCTGTAGCCCAGGTTCAAGTGCAGTGGCTGCAACCTTGACCTCTCTGGGCTTAGGCAGCCCTGTCTTGGGTTTCCAAGTAGCTGGGACTATAGGCACGCACCAGCACGCCTGTC
The DNA here is from genome assembly GCF_001698545.2 of Rhinopithecus bieti. Classification (NCBI taxonomy): domain Eukaryota; kingdom Metazoa; phylum Chordata; class Mammalia; order Primates; family Cercopithecidae; genus Rhinopithecus; species Rhinopithecus bieti. Next base: position 2,023,313 of record NW_016805130.1, on the reverse strand, counting down.
TCATTTTTGTGTTTCTTGTGGAGACGGTTTGCCGTATTTCCCAGACTAGTCTCGAACTCCAGCTCACGTAATCTGCCTGCCTCAGCTTCCCAAAGTGCTGGGATTACAGGTGTAAGCAGCGGCGTCCTGTTCATTTTTGAAACCATAATTCACTTCATTGGAAAGAAAATTTCCTGCAAACCATGAATATTTTCGTTAGCTATTCATATACTGGTCGTGTTTTTATTCAAGTGGAAATGAGAACATTTTGTACACATATGACATTACTTTGAATATTCAAGGGTTTGCAATACTATTGACAGTTTTCTTACATTCTCAGTCTTTGTTTCACTTTATAAATCTAAGATGTGTGTTACTGAAGCAGTAGTACATTTTGTATTCGGAGCTCTGAATCATGAAACTGATTAGTATGCAGTGTATTTGGGGGATTTTGAATTTAGGACAGGTTAATAAAAAGACCATTTCATACTTCTGATTTTAAGAAGAAAAGTACAAGTGACAACAAAGCCTTTGAAGTCTTTGACATTTTTGACTTTTAGTGTTAAAATGTTTTTTATTTATCCCAGAGATATATAAACCAAATCTGTCTGGAAATACAGGTGAATATTCATAATGTCAAGGACATTTCAAACCAGTTTTTGAAGGTTATTATCTATGACTTCAGACTTGACAAATTTCCTGTATTTTCAAATTGGAAATGTTAAGAAATACTTAAAAATTATATGTTTATAATGTTGGAGTTAGAAATTGTCAAAGTAGTTGAATATATAATGTTCCAATTTTACATTTTTTATCAACAGCAGAAATTAAGGAATGTTAGGAAGGAGATGGCACTTAACAGTGGTTATGTCTGAGGTAATTTCAAAAAAATCAAAAAGGCAACTCTTGGCAAAAAAATATTGATTACTGATCTGATTATTAATCATGAGCCCTCATATGTCATTTGTCATACTAAAATGAAGACTACATATATTAAAAATCATATAGAATCCTAAACAACCATTTTGGTTAATGGAAAGAAGAAGGGGCTTTTTTGCTTTGTCAAGATCTCCAGTGAAGCAGAGAGAATCCTTAATTTGGGATGCTTACAAAATAGAGCCATCTAAGGTATTATAGACGGGAAGAGGAAAATGGGTGACAAATTTAATCCTGCATTTGTGAAAGTTCTGTTTTAGGTTATAATCTGCCTGGAAGCAAGTAGTCCAGTTTGGCTGCTTCTCCAACTGATAAGTTTTATTGATCATCAAGTGACATTAAAACTTCATAGAAAAGGGTGCATCCAAGAGCACATCTGTTCAAGGTCTCTCGTGTTGCTCCTGGGGGAGCCCTCAAAATAGAGGTAATGATCAGCAACCTGAGTGGGTACTAAGGTACTCCTTTTTTTCTTTCCTGCCGGAAAAGCAGCACAATTTGTATTATCACATAAGGGCATAACCATACCCTGCGACCTAATGTCAAGGTTCAACATTCCAAGATTTTTTCTATGTTATGTTTACATAACTTACCTGTGACCACTCTTGCCCAGTTGTACCTGGCAATTTTCCCAGTGTGTGTACATAGGGCCTTCCTGTATGGAGATGTAACTGGTTGACCACAGCATGCCTCCAGATTTTATGGCCCTAAGAAGGGTTGGGGGAGGGAAGGAAAGGTTCCTACCTAAGATTTTACCAGAGTCTCTGGTCTTGTATTGGGATTCTATGTCAGGTTTCATTTGATGTAAGGGATCCATCGTTTTTAAAATACTGAAAACCAATGTTCTCTACCACATTTGAATCCCCAAATTTTGGTATGTTGTACTCTGTCTCCAATATAGTCCTCATCAAACTCTCATCCCACCTTTGTGTTTGTTTGTTTGTTTGAGACGGAGTCTCACTCTGTCGCCCAGGCTGGAGTGCAGTGACACCATCTCAGCTCACTGCAAGCTCCGCCTCCCGGGTTCACGCCATTCTCCTGCCTCAGTCTCCCCAGTAGCTTGAACTATAGGCGCCCGCCACCTCGCCCGGCTAATTTTTTTTTTTGTATTTTTAGTAGAGACGGGGTTTCACGGTGTTAGCCAGGATGATCTCGATCTCCTGACCTCGTGATCCGCCCGCCTCGGCTTCCCAACGTGCTGGGATTACAGACGTGAGCCACTGCGCCCGGTCCCCCACCTTTGTTTTTTAAAAGTGTGAAGGACGTACAACCATTAGGGAAGATGAGTTTATAATTTTAAATCTCCCCCAAAAAGAAATTCCAATCCAATACAGTAATTATCTGTTAACACTGGCAATCATAAGCACATAAGGGCCTAATATTCAATCAGCTGATGAATCAATCCATGCTCAAAAAAAAAAAAAAAAAAAAAAAAAAGTTGACCTGGTCCTGCCTTAGGATTGTAGGCTACCAAGACGGACAAGGTAAGCACAGATGAAATAATAATAGGCTTAGCCATATTCACTCTATATAATAAGGTAGTGGTTCCCACACTGCAAAGTATAATCACCCGGGGAGATTTTTTAAATCCCCATGCCTGGGTCATGCTACATGCTAATAACATCAGAGTGTCTGGGGATGGAAGCATTACTGGAGAATTCTACCAAATATTTAAAGAAGAATTAACACTAATTCTATACAATCTCTTCCAGAAAATAGAAAAGGAGAGAATACTTCATTTTGTGAAGCTGGAATTATTCTGTTGCCAAAACCAGAGACAGTACAACTGAGAAAACTACAGGCCAATATCCTTATGAATATAGATGTGAAAATCCTTAGCAAAATGTTAGCAAGTAGAATTTGGCAATACTTTTTAAAGACCAAATGAGGGTTATTCCAGAGATAGAAATCTGGTTTAATATTTTAGAACTGACTACTGTATTATCAGGCTGAATAAAAGTAAATCACATGATTGTATCTATCAGAGAAGAAGCACTTGACAAAATTCAGTGTCTGTGATACAGAAATGATAAAACTTAGGAAATTAGAAATTGGAGGGTAACTACTTCATCTTGATAAAAAGCACCTACAAAAAAGCTACTGCTAATGTTCATTAATGATGAATGACTGAATTACTTCCCTCTGATAGGAAACAAGGCAGAGAAGTCTGCTTTTACATCTGTTAATTAACATAGTGTTGGAAATTGTAGCTAATGTGATAAAAAGCAAAAAGAAAAAATAGAGATTGGAAAGGAAGAGTTAAAACATTAAAACTCCCTCTTTGCAGATAACATTGTTTGCATACAAAATCCAATATGTAAAACAAGCTCAGTAAGGTTCCAGGATAAAAGATAAACATACAGGTCAGGCGCAGTAGCTCATGCCTGTAATCCCAGCACTTGGGGAGACTGAGGTGGGCAGACTGCTTGAGTATAGGAGTTCAAGACCAGCCTGAGCAACACAATGAAACCCTGTCAGTTTCATGACTATGCCAAATGTCATGCCCAGGGTCAGGTTGCAGCCCATGCTGGAGTGGAGTGGGTAGATGAGCAGAAAGAACACTTGGGGAACCATAGACAGGTGAAAGATGATTTTATTCAGCAGCTCTCATAAACAGCTCTCTCCTCCCTGTCTCGGCTGCTTAGTCAGGCAGCCCCCACACAGAGCTGTGCAGCCAGCTCTCTCTCCCTTGCCTTCGGGGTCAGCAGCTAAACTCTCTCTCTTTGGGCACGAGCAGGCCGAGCTGTGTCCTGGCTCCCCTCTATCTGTCTGCAAAGACGGACAGCTTTGGCTCTCTCTCTTTCTCTGGGTGCCAGTGTGCCTACACAGTGTCAATAGGGCAATTATACCTTTTACTGACAATAGTGGCATAGAGCCAAGTGATGAACCTTCCCTATGTTATGGCTATGGTGGTGAACTCCTTTCTGTTATGTCTATGTGGTTATGATAACAAGTGAAGTTATACACCTGCACTCTAGACTCGCTGAGTCACTCTGGATATTTACCTTGACCTATCCTTGACCAAAGTACTTCCATGTTCCTTACACCGCCTCTACCAAAAAACTACAAAAACTACCTAGGTGTGGTGGAACATGCCTATGATCCCAGCTACTTGGGAGGATGAGGTAGGAGGATCGCTTGAGTCCAGGAAACAGAGGTTGCAGTGAGCCATGATGGCACCACTGCACTCCATCCTGGATGACACAGTGAGACCTTGTCTCAAAAAAAAGCAAAAACTCTAAATCCAAAAAAGATAAACATACAGAAATCAATTATGCAAGTGAGAAACAGACTCGTGGTTGCTAGGGGTTATGAAGGTGGTGGGGGTGGGAAGGAAGTAGGTGGGATTGTAGAAGGGCGACATGAGGGATCGTTATGGTGATGGAAACATTCTGTATCTTGACTGTATCACTGTCAGTATTTTGGATGTGATATTGGACTACAGTTTTGCATGACAACACTATTGGGGGATATTTGGAAAAGGACACATGGGATCTCTGTATGTTATTGCTTACATCTTTGTGAATTTAAAATATCTCAAAAAGTTTAATTTGGAAAAGAGAAAAAAGTAATCAAAGGCAGAATAACATCTAACTAGCAACATACTGGACATGCAGAAATGCCCTGGAGGGATATGTGCTCCCTATTAAGAATGAACTTGGGAAAGCAAGAATTGGAGATATAGAAAAGGAATAAATTGAGTGTGCTCACCTGAGAGTTTCTGGAGGCACTGCAGACTCATTTCTCCCAATTGTTTCACTGCAACCAGTGCCAGTAAGTGCCACATGCATGTTGCTTCTTTTAAACTTCCACCAGTATTGCTAACTAAAAGAGACTCTAGACTAAGAAATGGCAGATCTCACCTACCTCAAAAAGGTGGATGACAATGAAAACAACTAATGTTTGCTTTGCTCTCTCTGCTTTTACCATAGATCAGGAAGGTTGAAATCATACGAAATGGGAGGAGAAAGAAAAAACTTGTAACTGTAAATTAAACACTCTGAAGGAAAGAGACATTGTTATGGGAGTGCAAGGCAAATGAACCTGACCTAGGATGATGTGAGAAAAGGCTTCTTATAAGAAGTTCAGTTGAGATCTGAAAACGGAAAAAGAGTTACTAGGTGGGGAATATATTCTTGATAGAATGAACAGTTTGCGCAAAATATAGGGGACCAAATATGATGCATTTGAAGAGCTGAAAGGCCAGTGTGGCTGCAGTGCAAAGACATAAAATTTGAGAAATATCGATATGGAAATCTAAATTTAACTGATAGGTAAGAATTAGACTCTCTAGAGATCAAATATAGAATGAGCAGCTCTCCATTTAATCTAGGTAGTGTAGGCTAATTCTGCAAAGGAGAAGTAGAAGCGGCAAAGAGGTAGGAAGAAAACAGGAAAGGGAGTTAAAGAGGCCAAAGTAAATACATATATAAAATGGCTTTAGGAATGAGGGAATGACAAACAGTATCAAGGATTGCAAAGTAAGACAACGAAACAGAAAATATACCTTGGAATTTAGGATAAGGAAGCCATTGGTAACCCTGGAAGGTGGTTGTTTTGTTTTGCCTGCTTGCTTTTTTAAAATTATTATTATTATACTTTAAGTTCTAGGGTACATGTGCACAACGTGCAGGTTTGTTACATATGTATACATGTGCCATGTTGGTGTGCTGCACCCATTAACTCATCATTTACATTAGGTATTTCTCCTAATGCTATCCCTCACCCCTCCCCTCACCCCACAATAGGCCCTGGTGTGTGATGATCCCCACTCTGTGTCCAAGTGTTCTCCTCGTTCAGTTCCCACCTGTGAGTGAGAACATGAAGTGTTTGGTTTTCTGTCCTTGTGATAGTTTGCTCAGAATGATGGTTTCCAGCTTCATCCATGTCCCTACAAAGGACATGAACTCATCCTTTTTATGGCTGCATAGTATTCCATGGTGTATGTGTGCCACATTGTCTTAATCCAATCTATCATTGATGCACATTTGGGTTGGTTCCAAGTCTTTGCGATTGTGAATAGCGCCACAATAAACATACATGTGCATGTGTCTTTATAGCAGCATGACTTATAATCCTTTGGGTACATACCCAGTAATGGGATGGCTGGGTCAAATGGTATTTCTAGTTCTAGATCCTTGAGGAATTGCCACACTGTCTTCCACAATGGTTGAACTAGTTTACAGTCCCACCAACAGTGTAAAAGTGTTCCTATTTCTCCACATCCTCTCCAGCACCTGTTGTTTCCTGA
>NW_016805130.1:1991586-2014536 GCF_001698545.2 Rhinopithecus bieti | reverse complement strand
GTTGAATATTGGCCCCCACTCTCTTCTGGCTTGTAGAGTTTCTGCCAAGAGATTTGCTGTTAGTCTGATGGGCTTCCCTTTGTGGGAAACCTGACCTTTCTCTCTGGCTGCCCTTAACATTTGTTCCTTCATTTCAACTTTGGTGAATCTAACAATCATGTGTCTTGGAGTTGCTCTTCTCAAGGAGTATCTTTGTGGTGTTCTGTTTTTCCTGAAGTTGAATGTTGGCCTGCCTTACTAGGTTGGGGAAATTCTCCTGGATAATATCCTGAAGAGTGTTTTCCAACTTGGTTCCATTCTCCCTGTCACTTGCAGGTACACCAATCAGACGTAGAATTGATCTTTTCACATAGTCCCATATTTGTTGGAGTCTTTGTTCATTTCTTTTTACTCTTTTTTCTCTAAACTTCTCTTCTTGCTTCATTTCATTCATTTGATCTTCAATCACTGATACCCTTTCTTCCTGTTGATCAAATTGGCTACTGAAGCTTGTGCATGCATCATGTAGTTCTCCCGCCATGGTTTTCAGCTCCATCAGGTCATTTAAGGTCTTCTCTACCACTGTTTATTCTAGTTAGCCATTCGTCTAATCTTTTTTCAAGGTTTTTAGCTTATTTGCAATGGGTTCAAACATCCTCCTTTAGCTCGGAGAAGTTTGTTATTACTGATTATCTAAAGCCTTCTTCTCTCAAGTCGTTAAAATCGTTCTCTGTCCAGCTTTGTTCCATTGCTGACAAGGAGCTGCATTCCTTTGGAGGAGAAGAGGCACTCAGATTTTTAGAATTTTCTGCTTTTCTGCTCTGGTTTCTCCCCATCTTTGTGGTTTATCTACCTTTGGTCTTTGATGATGGGGTTTTGGTGTGGATGTCATTTCTGTTTGTTAGTTTTCCTTCTAACAGTCAGGACCCTCAGCTGCAGGTCTGCTGGAGTTTGATGGAGGTCTACTCCAGACCCTGTTTGCCTGGGTATCACCAGCGGAGGCTGCAGAACAGCAAATATTGCAGAACAGTAAATGTTGCTACCTGATCCTTCCTCTGGAAGCTTCGTCTCAGAGGAACATCCAGCTGTATGAAGTGTCAGTTGGTGCCTACTGGGAGGTGTCTCCCAGTTAGGCTACTCAGGGGTCAGGGACCCACTTGAGGAGGCAGTCTGTCCATTCTCAGATCTCCAATTCCGTGCTGGGAGAACCACTACTCTCTTCAAAGCTGTCAGACAGGGACGTTTAAGTCTGCAGAAGTTTCTGCTGCCTTTTGTTCAGCTATGCCCTGCCCCAGTGGTGGAGACTACAGAGGCAGGCAGGCCTCCTTGAGCTGCGGTGGGCTCCACCCAGTTCGAGCTTCCGGGCCTCTGAGCCAGGCGTGGGATATAATCTCCTCATGTGCTGTTTGCTAAGACTGTTGGAAAAGCACAGTATTAGGGTAGAAGTGTCCCAATTTTCCAGGTACTGTCTGTCATGGCTTCCTTTGACTAGGAAAGAGAATTCCCTGACCCCTTGCACTTCCTGGGTGAGGCAATGCTCCACCCTGCTCCATGGGCTGTACCCACTATCTGACAAGCCCCAGTGAGATGAACCCCGTACCTCAGTTGGAAATGCAGAAATCACCCATCTTCTGTGTCGCTCACGCTGGGAACTGTAGACTGGAGCTGTTCCTATTCAGCCATCTTGGAACCTCCCTCTGCCTGCTTGCTTTTTAATGATGAATATGGGAGTCAAAGGAAGGTAAGGACAAAGAGAGAGAGTATAGGCAAGTTTTTTCAGAAGATTTTTTAAGGGTGGAAGAGAGATAGGATTGTAGTTTGAAAGTCAGGTGGGATAAAAGGAAACCAGGGAATTATGTTTAAATGTCTACAGAAAGGAGTGTCAATAAAAAGAGAGAGTGAGCAATAATGATAGTTTAAGGCAGCCAAAAAGATAGGATGGGAAAAAATCTGAAGCACAGTTATAGGAACTGCCCTTAGACAGGAGTAGAAACAATCAAGGTGAAGGGAAAAAAAGTTCATTCTGCTTTTAGGTTTGGCAGTGGAAGTAAGGGAATCCCCATTAGATGGCTTCAGTTTTCCTTGCAACCCAGTAGACATGTAATTTGCCGCCTAGTCCCCACCTGCATAACTCTTGAATATCACCCCTCTTTCTCTATCTTTCCCAGTTATACCTGGTAATCCTCTAGAATATCTGGTCTCAACTACTCCCCTCATGTTCTTCCATTCCAAACTCATCCAGACCCTTCACCATGGTCTTCACTCCAATCATAGTGGCCTCCGTGAAAGCACTGCTGTGCTGGCGTTACTCAGTCTCCATTATCCCCCTACCTCTACCCTATACCTTCAGGGCACCAGAACTGTGCTGTGGTCTGAAGAAGTCAATGACCCATCCCAACTCTGTCAGTCTTTGTTGCTGTGACCCAGTGTACAGCATCTGTTCAGAGCGGGTCTTTTGAACAGCTCCTATTTTCTATGTAAACTTCTGCAGCTAGCATGTTGACAAACATCTTGCCATCCCTCCATAATTCTTCTTTTCTGCTTTATCCACTCTGTTTCCTAATATCTTATATTTTTAAAGTTCCCATGACTATCAATTCATGAAAATAAGTACTCAGAGGACTGGCAAGGATCATGAAGTGATTAGAATGTACACAGTTTTAAGGAATATAGGAGAAATCAAAACAGGAGTCTGAATAACAAAGTTCAGAGCATGGTAAGAACTTTGAACTTCATTGTGAGGTGCTGGGGAGCCACTGAAATGTCTGAAAGTTTGAGAGAAAGAGGATGGGAGAAGAGGAGGACAGGGATGAGGATGGGGAATAGTAAAATGATTAGATTTGCAGTTTTTGATGATCTTTTTTACAATGGTGAGGAGGATAAATTGGAAGCATGGAGAACATTGGGCATAAAAGGGACAGTTAGGAGACTCCAAGTCTCTGGGCTGAGCAACAAAGTTGATGGCCGTGTGATACACTGAGATTGAACATATGGGGTTGGGAACAGGTTTATAAGACAAAAGAAGAAGTTGAATTCGTTTTTGACATTTTGACCTTATGGAATATCAAAGTGGAAATATCCTGTAGGCAGATACCTGCTATCTGAAGCAGAGAAGAGTCATTTAGGCTGCAGACATAGGTGTGAGAACCATATATATGAAAGAGATTCCTCAGAGAGCACACGCAGCACATGAAGAGGGAAGGCTAAGGATAGAATCCTGATGAACCCCCAATATTTACAAGACCTAGAGGAGGAGGTACACATGAAGCAGATGAAAAAAAATTGCTAGAAGAAAAGAAGAGCTAAGTGAGGTTGTGTCACAAAAGCCAAGAAGGGAGAGAACTTCACAAACCAGGGCTTGATGAAGGAAGAAGTCAAATAAGATCAAGATGGAGAGGATCTAGCAACTCATAAATCCATATGCAGTTTCATAGGAGGAGAAGACAGACTGATGTAGAATGAAGAGTAACTGGGAAGTTAAGTGGAGACTGAATGTAGGGAACTCAATGTGAACAGTGGAGAGAAGGCAAAATTTAGTATGGTAGCTTATACTTTGCTAGGTAAAGGAATGTTTATTTCTTTCTGGAATGGTGGATACTAAAGACTGAGGGAACTTCATGAACATGTTTTATAGACTGAAAGAAAAGAGACGGTGGAAAGGAAGAGATTAAAAATGTAAAGGAATTTGTTGATAATGGACAGAGGTTTCAGGATGCACCATGGGAAGGGATGGAGAAAAGAGGTTGTGAAAACAGTAATTAAAGTGTGCAAGAATGTGGTGCTCGAGGCTCAACTGTTCAAGGACTGCTCAAGTGTGACATGGCTGACAGAAATGCATGGAACTAACTGGACTGTGTTTTTAAGTCAGTTTTGAGAGAAAGTTCTTTTGACTGGAACTGGGACAGGTATCAGGTACTGGAGTGTGCTGATTGCCATTGGCAACCAATCCCCAGAAATACTAACACAACTGAAATGTTGTAATTGTCCATTACAAAATTAAAATGACTTGCCCATAATAAGCACCCATAATATTTGTAAAATAAATGAATTAGGCTGCTCCGGATGTTTTGAGGGATTGGGAGAAGGAAAATGGTGAGTACTAAAGGCATAGAAAGGAGTGCTGGGGAAAAAAAGAATCCCAGGGGAGAAAGATGAGCTAACAAAGCCCAGCAGAGAATAAAAACACCTGATGCAAGGAAGAAATGCATTTTGTCCATGTTTGCTGTAAGTAAAGTACAAAACAAAGTAATGTTTTCATTTGCTGTGAATTGTTTATTTCAAGGACTGTATCTTCTTGCCTAGGATAATGAAAATCTTTCTAGGGCAGGAGTTGGTTTCTACCACTGCTTCCTAAAAACAAGTAGCATAATATGGCTAGAGTAGAGATGTTAAGCATCTGGGTTTACTAACTGTGTGGCCTCAAGCAAATGACTTAGGATATATATTTTAGTCTCCTCATATGTAAAATGCAGCTAAAATAGCACCTTTTCACTGAGCTGTTGAGAAAAATCAGATGAGATTATATAGATTAGAGATTTAATTGAGAGATGGTAATAATTCAATGGATTAGTAACTTTCATAAAATGCTCACCTTCTCCTATAAGCTCCATGTCTTGGTGAAAAGGAAAGGCCCAGACGGTTCTAATGAAAGTGGATGCTGGGTAGTTCCACCATCCACTCCCAGAGCCTCATTTGAAAAGGTGAATTGAATTTACCTTCCAGCCTGGTTAGATTTAGATATAGGGACTCCTGTGGAAAGTCTCAGCATTTCTCCATTTCCACTCTAACTACTTCTAATATACTCTGGAGATCCAACCTTCAAAGGCATGAAGGCTGTGGAACAGAGACAGTGAGCTCTTTAATGTTTTGGAGAATTCAGGCGGCTACAAGCAAAAAAGGCTGGGAAGTCCAAACTTACTCCAGGTGAAAAGCAACCACTCTGTGTCTCTTTTTCCATAGCACCTCAGCTTTGTCTGTGTCTTTACTGCATTTCCTCTCTCTACCAGCTGGAAAGTTCTTTGTGTTCTTCAGTATAACTTTTGGGGGGATTTTCTAATTAGCTTCACGCATACCATTGCCCTGTATTCATCAGCTATTGCCAAAAAAAAAAAAAAAAAAAAAAAAAAAAGTCATGAAACATTCAACAACTCAGCGGCTTACAATAAGCTTTCATTCTGCATGTCTGCAGGTTAACTGCAGTTCAGCTGATCTACCCTGAGGTCAACTGGAAAGATTTGCTCCAAGGCTATAGGGCTTGCTTTACTTCTGTCCCACAAATATTCACACTGGGGCTCAGGCAGGAGGAGCAGCAGAGTCTTGGGCATTCTCTTTGTCCTGCATGTAGTTGTAGAATGAGAGGATGACTAGACACATGTCATATCTCTCGCGGCCTTGGTCTGGCACACTGTCACATCCACCCATAGTCCATCAGCCAAGCCACATACACTCTGCCTACTCTCATAAAGCAATGTCAACTGGCAAAGGCCATGGATGCAGAATTCTAAGGCAGGAAATTTTTTAGAATTGCAAATGAGGATTGAAACAACTGTAATCCATATGCATGAGGTGCCCACTCTCATCTAATCTTTGTATGTACTTACACAGAAGGCAGCTGAGTAGCACAGGCCACAGAACCCATGGGCCAATGGGCTTGACTCAGCATGACTCACATATCTAGTGTGTGAACACCAGGAAATGTGTAAATAGCATGAGGAAAAAGAATAAAAGGGAACAGATTGCTTTTATTACTCATAAAGCTTCACCATGAATTTGTTTCTAAAAGAAAAAAGACCAGTCTAGTCTGTTTGGAGGTGCATTTATTGAAACAGATGAGTTATAATTCAAAATGAATGAAGCTATGAACCCCCAAATAGTTGAGACTTAACAAATAGCCAAGTGAGATCCTTGCTGTAGACCCTTCTCATGTGCACCAATTTCAGTTACCACAGTTTATGTAAATAACACCAGTCCTCCAATACCATGATTAAAAATAGTTACCATAGTATATCAACTGTGGTTAGTTGTATAAAGTACCAACTTCATCATCAGCTCTTTAATCCGTAAATCACTGTGTAAATAAGGGACCTGCATCTTGATCCCTGAACAGTCATGTTGCTTCTTTCAAAGTCTGTCAGTGATTGGTTACTGTGCATCTTTTATTCAGTTCCTGCATATACAGCAAAGCACATACTTGTGTTGCTTTCTTGTCTCCCAATGACAAACTCATTTAACATTTTACAAAAATGGTTAACGCAATGTTAGTTACAACAGCTTAGAAGTTAAGGAGAGGGTTTGCTGCTGCTTCAAGGGCTAAGAATACAAGGGAACAGATAGCTGTCATGGAAGAGCAACCAACTTGGTGTTGGTGCCTCAATTTCTGGGGGGACCACACACACCTGGTTCTAAAGGTGATAAAAGATGCTGGAGGGATGCACACAGGAGATGGAAGATGCTCCCACTGGAGCAGCCTCTTTCTTCCCCACCTTGCAGCCTCTCAATAGTGCTTCCCATTGGTGGAATCTGACTGAAAGCCAGTTGTCAAGTTAGTGTGGGAAATACAGTTTTCAGACACCTAGTTGTGGCATTTACAGAGTTGAATACAGAAGGGTTGGAATGGCTCTGAGAGACAGTAGGCAAATAACCACCAGAGCTGCCATCACCATTTCTCCCAGGGATTGTTGGCAAACTAGTATTACTCTAGTACCCCTGGTCTCTGAAGAGGTACGTCTGCCGGGCCACTGTCATAAGTCTACTACACCTGTAAATCATGCAGTGATACAAATGGACACATGTAGCCCAAATATCAACCAGAAGTCAGTTACAACTATCTTTTCTTGGTCCACAGAAATCAGACTTCTTTTTCCTCTCCAGAGGCTACCATTGTTATTTGCTAATAGTTTATTTCATTTCTTATCCTCAAATGGCTAACCTTTGTGTGATTCCATGTCCAAGACCTCTGCTTGTCTTCTTTTATCTATTCTCAGGCTGTGGGGCTGCTTATTCTTTACTTCCTTTCTCATTTGCTTCTCTATCTCTGGTAATGAGGTATCCTGGGTGTTGATTCTTCGAGAGTATCTTGCAGTTTGCCATGCAAAGATAAAGAGGCTATGGAATCTGAGATTTTATGTATTTCAACTTTCTCTGTTTCTTTCTCATACCCCTGCTGACCCACTTGGAAGAAACAACTCTATCCCTTTGGAGGATTTTAAACTCATGCTCTGAAAAAGAAAACAGTGGTTTGCACTCACTTCTTAATATATTTCTTGTTTTCTCTAACATACATTCTTTTACACGTTTGTGTGTGATAAAGAGAGATACTTCTAGCATTGGAGTTGCCTAAACAGTAACATTAAGACAGTTCGGGGATCCTCCTTGATTCCCCCTTGTATTGGTGGCAGTGTCACCACATGGAGGAGGATGAACTGAATTTATACAGTGAAAATTAGTATATGTTACTAACTCCATAACCCTTGACTAAAATAATGTACATAAGCAGTCTTAAATTCTAATTTCCACAGCTGTCTTTTTTCCAAATAGGTCTTGCATATGCCAAGAAGCTGTAAGAAAAACACCAAACAGTTAAATTGACCAATGCTTGTTTTTTATTGTATTCTTTTGGGTTTTACTGTTTTTTATGGCACATAAAAAACATAGAGCTACCTCACTTTTGACTTAAAAACATAGATATTATAATATGTAATGTAATATATAACACACAAATGTTATGTGGCTATATTATATATTATATAACATATTCTATAGCTGATTAATAGGAATAAACAATTCATAGGACATATTGGTTTTGTTCATATATATACACATACATATGTATATAGTGTAAAAATGTTGGTTTTGTTCATAATTGTATACACATAAATAAATACATATATACATATAACGTGATGACCACAACTACATTTTCTATGAAGTATTCAATCCTGTAGGTATAAAATTACAGTGTATTCTAGTGGAAAGAGGCTTAGGTGACCTGGGTCTAGTTCAGGCTCTAATAATTAGCTTTGGAATCTGAGCTTATTCATTTAACCTTTCTGGACCTCACTCTGCTTATATGCAATAAGAGAGAATAAACTAGATCAAGGATGGCAAACAGGATTCATGTTGACCACCAACTCCAGAAAGCAGCTTGTTAAGTGCTGAGTTGAGAATTCTAGGCTGACCATGGGCTTAATAAGGAAGTACGCCATGATCCATTAGTGCTGTCTGCTATGGGTGCAGGAGGTGGAGAGCAGGCCACAAGTCCCATATATTAGCTGTCTCCTTGGATGAGATTGCCTCCAAGGTCACTTGTACTATGCCATATAATTCAAGATATTTATCACTTAGATTTAAATTTATAAACAACAACAAAAAAACTGGAAAAACAAATCTTGAGGGTCCCTATATAAGTATGGATTTTGGAAAAACACTTTTTCCTTGGAAGTAGAAATAAAAAAGGAAGTTTCTGCCAGAACATTTTTTGAAAGAATTTTAAGATAATGTAAATTTATCTTCCTTCACTCTTTCATTCTCTCCTGCAATATTTATTAAGTACTAACTTTGAAATTGATACAGTGCTGGGTGTTGAATATTTGCTGAATTGAATTGAAATGGAGGATTGAAAGATGAATAAGACACAGTTGTCGCTCTTGTGGAGTTCATGGCCCAGTGGGAAAGGCAGACTTCCTAGCAGGTAATTATAATACAACAACGTGTTAAATGCTATAATGATCTTGTGAAGCCCAGAAAATGAAATGACTAACTCTGTCTCAAGGAATTTGCTGCAGGCTCCACAGAGGAGGTGACACCTGAGCTGAGTGTTAAGAACGAATAAAAATTATCCTCGAGAGAATAGTTTAAGCATTTTGGTGCTATTGGCAAAATAATGTCTTCTCAGAAGTTGTTTGTGATTTTTTGTGTGTGTTGTTTTGGTTAAGATGTAGTCTAGAAAACTGATGTACCATTGTTAATGATTATTCTGATGTTTAAGAAATTAAGCAGATGATGTGGGCCTGGAAATCAGATTTGACTGCCTAGGAGAGGAGGAATGATGCATTTCAGATGGAAACTTACATATCCCTGGATGATAACCTTGGGAACAGCTTGGAAGGGAGAGAGCAGAACTGTGCTGACCAAAACTGGATGCTCAGAGAGAATGGAGGTGGGTGCGCTGGCTGAGAAGGGGACACTGGGGCTGCTCCTCAGAAAATCCGTGTGAGGTTCTGGGAAGGAGTGACTTCCTAGAAGAGGACCTAGCTTCTCCAGGGAGGTAGCGATGGAAAGAGTGTCTCATGTTGGAGAATGATGGTAAAGTGTCATGAGGGAACAGTGAGAGGGAGGTCAACAAGAGGAGTCTGTCCCTCGAAGAAAGGTGATGTGGAACCTGTGGAGGACAAGTTTATTGGGTACTAGCGAGTGTAGACTTCACTATTAATGTGTGTGAAAAGCCAAAACCTAAGACACAATTAAGAAAAAGAAAAAACCAAAAACAATTAAGAAAAAAAACCGTCTTCTTTTCTGGAGAGAAGTAGAATTCTCAGGCCTGAGGCCTTTGGGAAGGGATGAGATGCAGATTCCAGCTCCTTCTCCTTATGAGCTGTTGAAAACTGCTGGGGAAAAGCAGCACTCACTGTTCTGAGTCTTATCATCAGATATTAGTTTTGTCTACTTATACATAGTTTTGTCAACTTCGTATACTCATATATAGACTTCCCAGACTCATGCTTAAATAAAAAACTACATACATAGACTTCATAGACTCATGCAGTTAAAAAGAGGAAAAAAGATAATATGAGTGGTTGATTATACAAGGGAAAATAATTACAAATATGAATATGTATAGCAGATGACACATATGATTTGTTTATTAAAAAGTTATAGCTTATCAAGAAGGTAATATTATAATTTATGTATACATTATTTTATTTATCATATTGTTAATTTTATTTTGAAACTATAGCCAAAAACTTTAAAGCTGTTGCCTATCTGTATTTATATTTCCATGTATGACTAAATACATACACATGAAGTTATATTAATAAATCCTTTACTACAAGTTACTATATGAATAATGAACAAAAGAAGTAAAATTAGATTTTTTTAAAATAACTAAATTATTCTCTTCCCATATTAGTAGAGGTTTCCCTTTGTCACAAAATAATCTGTTAACTGTTGGTGGTTTTTCATATATTCTTAAATAATTTTTGACAACAGTTCTTACTTTTATTTAATTAATTTTGAGACAGAGTCTTGCTCTGTGGCCCAGGCTGAGTACAATGGCACAAACATGGCTCACTGCAGCCTCAACCTCCTGGGCTCAGGGGATCCTCCCTCCTCAGCGTCCTGAGTAGCTGGGACTACAGGCATGTGCCACCAGATCTGGCTAACTTGAGTCTTTGCTTTTTTTAAAGAAAGGTTACATTTGTAATAATCATTGTTGTTTGTTGTGTAATTTTGCAATGTTAACTCTAAATATTTCTTATATTTATACACTCATGATAGATTTTGTCTCCTTTAACAACCGTTTTTGATTTTTGCCTTCCCCAAACTCAGAATAATAAAATCAGTGAAATGTCAAAAAGGAAAGAAAGAAAGAAAGAAAGAGAAAGAAAGAAAGAGAGAGAGAAAGAGAGAGGGAGAGAAAGAGAGAGAGAGAGGGAGGGAGGGAAGGAAGGGAAGGAAAGGAAGGAAAGAAAGGAAAGAAAAAAAGAAAAAGAAGGAAAAAGAAAATGGAAAACTGTTAGGCAGAGCAAGGTGAACCCAACTGTAATTTTCCCTGACATAGCCTTCACCGTTTTCTGAAGGGTTTCATCGCTGATACTTGGAGCTGTCGCCATGCATTAGCATGCCCAGCAGATAAAGTTAGCGATTGGATTTGCATCTTAAACTTCATGTTCCCATCATGGCAACAGGGCAGCCTGATTAGGCTTCTCGAGTAGTCTGGGCCCTCTCTTGGGTAAGCATAGATAAGAGGCTGAAGTGAGCACTCTGCCCATTTAACCTACTGGAAAAGCACATTTACAGATTAAGACTGCAACAAACCTTTTATTGTCCCCAAAAGATAAAACCAGACATGTTAGAGCAACAAAAATGTGGTCCATGTTCTGAATGCTATAGATTGGGTGCTATATCTGCTATAAAAGATCAGATTTTGTAGGCAGATATATCTAGTTTTAGCCTCACAGCGCTTTTTGAGAGGCCCCTCAACAAGATCATCATTTTACAGTACAATTAATGAACTCCTTAAGTAGACTGCATCAGAGTTGACAAGCAAAACTACCCCTCCTATCCTTTCACAGTGAGACATACACAGTTGGGGCAGGGCTTGGAGAAATGAACATTTAGGTTTTGATTTAGGCGCATTTTTTTCTAAATTTGAGTTGTGCA
Source organism: Rhinopithecus bieti (assembly GCF_001698545.2). NCBI lineage: Eukaryota > Metazoa > Chordata > Mammalia > Primates > Cercopithecidae > Rhinopithecus > Rhinopithecus bieti. The sequence continues at coordinate 2,003,175 of NW_016805130.1, read as the reverse complement.
TATGGTGTGTGTATTTAGTTTGGGCCAATTTTTTTTTTTCCTTACTGGTTTTTTCTTTTTGTAACCTTAAAGAAAATCTCACAGGGTATGGTGTGTTTGTTTACTATATAGAATGCTTGGTTCCATTTCAGAAAACTGCTATGGAGAATCCACTAATGCTATAAATTCATATTAAAATATATGTGTATTTCCAAAGACACAGCAATCCCACTCCTAGGTCTATACTCTGTAGAAATGAAAATACATGAGCACCAGAGTAAATGTACAAGAATGTCCATAGCAGCATTTGTAATAGCCCTAAACTGAAAATAACCTAGGTGTTCACCAATGGTAGAATATTCTGTAAATACAATGGAATGTCATGCAAAGCAAAAGAATAAACTGCTGCTTACACAGGAATATGGATAAATGCCACATACTGAGTAAAGTCAGACACCTCCCACCCCCAACGCTCACACACAAAAGAAGACAAACACAAATAAAAGATTTTACGTAATTTGATTTGTATGAATTTCAAAAGCAGGCAAAACCGAGCTGCACTGATGGAATTTACGGAGCCAGGAACTGAAAAAGGACATGGCAGGTGCTTCTGCTCTACTGGGGACACTCCCTTTCTTGATCTGGATGGTGGTTACACAGTGTGTTTCCTATGAAATGTCACCACTAGACACACTTATGATTTGTGCACTTTTCTGTGCATATATTTTTACTTCTATAAAAACTTTTAAAAGTGGTTTGCCCTTTTATTTGTAATATTCTGGTGTCTTATATGTGAGACACATTTAATTACTTTGTACATATTAGTACATTGCACAAGGTAATAGTATTTTGATTTTGATGTTCCTTTAAATACATATGTGTACCAATTAACATTTGCTGAATTTTGTGACATTCTTTATGGTAGCTAATAGTGTGGCAAAAAATGATACATTTTAAGAGATGGACTAACAAATTATGTCAAAGATTCTTCTAGAATGGAAAAACTTCTATTAGCTAATATCAACTATTAAGGAAAATTATATGTTATTTTAACATTTATGTACTTATTTTATTGAATATAGGCATTACACAACTCATTCAAACATAGTTTGACTTTGCTATCATCTTTACTTTCTGCTTCCCTTCATATTGTATTGTACTGTTTGGAATTCTCCCTTTCTCTAAAAAGAATTCAAGATTACATTCTCTTTATGTCTTATTGTATACTTATAAGATAACATACATGTAGGCCGGGCGCGGTGGCTCTCCTGTAATCCCAGCCCTTGGGGAGGCCGAGACGGGTGGATCCGATGGTCAAAGACGATCGGATACATCTGGCTAACACGGTGAACCCCTTCTATTAAAACAATACAAGCACAAAATAGCTTGGTCGAGGTGCAGGCCCTGTAGTCCCAGTATCGGGAGGCTGAGCGCAGGAGAAATGGATAAAACCCGGGAGGCGGAGCTTGCAGTGAGCATGAGATTCAGCACTGCACTCCAGCCGGGCGACAGAGGCAGACTCCGTCTCAAAAAAAAAAAAAAAAAAACAAAAAAAAAAAGAAAAAAAACGCAACAAAAAAAAAAAAAAAAAAAAAAAAAAGATACATACATGTGGACTTTTCCTGTCTTTTTGTCTAAAATCATTGATGTCTTCTCAGAATGTTGTGTGTATGTGTAGTGATATTAATAATATAATAGAGAAATTACAGTCATGTTGAAAAGAACCAAAGACAACAGTTGAGATTCCCATTTTCAGACAGGCAGCTGCTGTCTAAGACATTGAGTGTTTTAAAGGATTCTATTAAGAACTTGGAGAGATGATAAAATCATAAGATCTAGGTGAGGCAAATAAGATAACGAGCTGCAGTGTTTTTCAACTTTTTCAAACTGATAGAATTATAGAATGTTAGTGCTGGGTGGGACAGAGGACAGACATGCAGCAAATTCATTAAAATGGTCCCTCAGAGTGTGCTCGGGGCTGGTAAGTGTGGTCCCAAGGCCCTATATGTAAAGGAGATACCAAACTGAACCTGCCCCCTTGGCAAAGTCACCTTAGTACCATAGAGTCAAGATACCTTTAAAGATGAACTGGCTACACCAACTTTGCAGAGGGAGCGCTTGCCCTCCTAGAGATGGAACCCCATAAAGAAGTCTGGATGCCTGGAATTCCTTTCCATTGTGCTTCCCTTGTAAATTTTTAAACTTTGCTTCAGTCCTAAGGCCTGTGGTAGAAGAACACAGCTTTCCAATCTTATCTATTTTCCAGTGTAGGATAAACATGTTGGGTTTAGTTAAATTATGAATGCTGATAATATTCATTTGGTACAATTTATATTCTTCTTTTATCTTTTTATTTTTGACAGTTTAGGCCAGGGCATAAAGCATAATTATATTCTTAGCATCCTCCCTTAGAAGTTTTAAATCAGTTCATGAGGCTTTCAGCGTGGCTCATGTCATTTATCCATCAGCATTCAGTCTATTTAATCCGGGCCTCTCAGCCGCTCAGCCCTAGCCCCTGTTGTGAATGATTGGCCTGCTCCAGTGCTCCCAGCTTCTCCTGTCACATCGCATTTGCATAAAAGAGGACAGATAACCAAATTTGAGCACACAAATGAAAATGCTAAGCGCTAAACCTGTCACAGTTGTTGTTCAACTAATTGTGAAAAATTTGATTTGCTCGCCTTTCACTGTTTGTCATGTGGACCCCCTTCTCAAATGTGCCTTGGCTTCTGCCTCTGTCTATGTAGCTTTTAAACTCTTGAGCACAAGCAGCCCACCCTGGGGATTACTTACCTCTCCTACCAGCTTTTAATGTTGGCTCATCTTCTTGACTAAATTAGGCCACCATGGCAAACAAACACATAATTAAAAACCCAGGAAAGACAACTGCAGTTGCACTTCTTAAATTGATTTTTACAATGCTGGTGTATGCTTCCATGTGCTCTTCCATTTGATAATTTTATTTCTTTATATAACCTTTTGGTAGAAGAAATTTAAAGATGGGTGCTGTTGCAAGCTTTATGTTTTTAAAACCTATGTGTTATTTTGTTTCTTACTTTCTGTTTCTCAAATAACAAAAATTGTATAATGGGTCTTTAAAAGCACATTCCTATTCCCTAATATCTGACTTGACATACCAGTATACATTTTTAATCAAGGTTTCAAATGATCCCATTTGAAGTAGTATTAGAAACAACAGATAAAATTCCTTTGCCTACAACCCTTAATCACAGGACCTCTTTTAAATGGTATGTAATATGGGTATTTAAAAAACTTGTATGTGTTATATGCACAATGAAGTTCAGTGTTTGCTATATAGAAGCTTTAACTGTTTTCTTTTTACCGGCATTATGTTAGTAATTTCTCGATGTCCATTAAAGCAATACACATGTGGCTTGTCTAGAGTCAAAAACTCATTTTCTAGAAGTCATGCAAGAAAATGTCTCCTTTGTTTATAACAATATAACTGACTGCTTTGCTGCATTAATTTGCTCCTAATAGTTTAGGTTCAGGCAACAATGAAGATGGCATTAACTAAAGTTGAAACCTTTTAAGCTTGAGTATAGCTTAAATCACCTTTGAGAATTGGAAGGATATAGTCTTGAAATTGGGTTGAAATGAAATGTGTCATTACAGTGACAGTTTGCAGTTTGCAAAAGTTGGATGTGGTGTCATTTATTGCAATATGCCTTTGGGATTTATTTTTAGTAGGTCATATGAAATGACTAATGGAAGAAATATTTAAATAGATATACATATGTATATATAGTATTTTGTGTGTATATATATATACACACATATATATATACAAACACATACATAACTTACATAACTCTTTTATTTTATACAGTCATATCTTAGAGAAAACAATGTCTTTCTCTTTGCTACAACCTCCGAAATGCTGAGGAATTAAATCTAATTTGAAAATTTGAGTGTGCACAAATCTTTTTAAAATGTTTCATCCCATTGTATTTAAAAAAAGAGTATAGTATGAAATGCTTACTACTTTGAAACAAAATGATACATTTAAGAGGTGAATTTTCTTTTTGACAGAGCTCGGGAAATATTTCACTCCTGGTACATTTTGTGTAGGCTTTTTACTACAGGTGTACCTCAGAGATATTGCAAATTTGGTTCCAGACCACTAAAATAAAGTGAATATCACACTTTTACCTTTTTTGGTTTCCCAGCATATGAAAGTTATGTTTATACTATACTGTAGTCTATTAACTGTGCAATAGCATTATGTCTAAAAAGCAGAGTACCTTCTTTAATTTAAAATACTTCATTGCTAAAAAATGCTAACAATCTTCCAACTCTTGTTATGCTGATATTTTGACCTCCTCCCATGAATTGTGAATGTTCTTAATGGCATCTAGAATGGTGAATCGTATCCAGAAGATTTTCAGTTTACATTTCCCAGATCCATCAGAGGAAAACCAATCTATGACAGTTATAGCCTGACAAAATGAATTTCTTAAATAATAAGACTTGAGAGTTAAGATGACTCCTTGATCCATGGGCTGCTGAATGGATGTTGTGTTACAGGCATGAAGAAAACATTAATCTTCTTGTACAACTCCATCAGAGCTCTTGGGTGACCAGGTGAATTGTCAATGAGTAGTAATATTTTGAAATAAATCTTTTTATCTGAGGTTTCAATAGTGGGCTTAAGATATTCAGTAAACCATGCTGAAAACAGATGGGAGGTAAGCTTTGTTGTTCTATTTCTAGAGCACAAGTAGAATAGATTTAGCATAATTCTTAAAGGCCTTAGGACTTTTAGAATGGTAAATGAACACTGGCTTCAATTTAAAGTCACCAGCTGCGTTAACTCTAACAAGAGGGTCAGCCTGTCGTTTGAAGCTTTGAAGCCAGGGACTGACTTCTCCTCTGTAGAGATGAAAGTCCTAGATGGCATCTTCTTTCAATGGAAGGCTGTTTTGTCTAAATTAAATATCTACTATTTAGTGTAGTCACCTTCATCAATTATCTTAACTGGATCTTCTGGAAAACTTGCTGCAGCTTCTGCATCAGCACTTGCTGCTTCACCTTGCACTTTTGTAATATAGACATGTCTTCTTTTCTTAAACCTCATGAACCAACCTCCGACAGCTTCAGGCTTTTCTTCTACAACTCCCTCACCTTTCTTAACCTTTACAGAACTGAAGTGAGTTAAAGCCTTGCTCTGGATTAGGCTTTGGCTTATGGGAATGTTGTGACTGGTTTGATCTTCTTATCCGGACCACTCAAACTTTCTCCATATCAGCAATGAGGCTGTTTTGCTTTCTTATCATTAATGTGTGCATTGGAGTAGCACTTTTAATTTCCTTCAAGAACATTTTATTTGCATTCACAACTTGGCTAACTGGCACAAGTATCTTAGCTTTTGGCCTATCTCAGCTTTGACATGCCTTCCTCTCTAAGCTTAATTATTTCTAACTTTTGATTTAAAAGGAGAGATTCATGACTCTTCCATTCACTTGAACACTTACAGGTCATTGCAGGATTATTAACTTGCCTAAATTCAATATTGTTATTTCTCAGGGAACAGGGAGGCCTGAGGAGAGGGAGAGAGACAGGGGAATGGTTGGTGGGTGGAGCAGTCCGAACATAGACATTGATTGATTAAGTTCACCACCTTATATGGGTGTGGTTTTTGGCGCCCCAAAACAATTACGATAGTAACATCAAACATCCCTGATCACAGATCACCATTACAGATACGTTAATAATGAAAAAGTTTGAAACACTGTAAGAATTACCAAAGTGTGACACAGAGATACAAGGTGACCACATGCTGTTGGAAAAATGGCATCAACAGACTTGCTCTGTGCAGAGTTGCCACAAACTTTCCATTGTTTGTAAAAAATGCAAGGTCAGACCAGGCGCAGTACTGCATGCCTGTAGTCCCAGCTACTGTGGAGGACTGCTTGAGGCCAGGAGTTGCAGGCATGAGCTATGATGGCGCCTTTGAGTGGCCATTGTACTCCAGCCTGGACAACATGGTGAACGCTCGTCCTTAAACCAAACCAACAACAACAGAGGCCAGTCGCAGTGGCTCACACCTGTAATCCCAGCACTTTGGGGGCTAAGGCAGGCAGATCACCTAAGGTGAGGAGTTTGAGACCAGCCTGGCCAACATGGTGAAACACTGTCTCTACTAAAAATACAAAAATTAGCCAGGTGAGGTTGTGGGTGCCTGTAATCTCAGCTACTTGGGAGGCTGAGGCAGGACAATTGCTTGAACCCAGGAGGTGGAGGTTGCAGTAAGCTAAGATCAGGCCACTGCACTCCAGCCTGGGCAACAGAACAAGACTCCGTCTCAAAAAAAAAAACAAAAACAAACAAACAAAAAACCAGAAAAAAACCATGTCTGTAAAGTAAAATAAAATAAAGTTGGCTTGATTTTTATGTCATTGTTACTATAGTTTCTTGTTTTGTGAATGAAAGTCTCTGTGTCTGCAGGTATATATTTCAACTAGTTACATATGAACAATATTGGTAAATATTACTTATGAGGCGTTTTTATGTTTTGAAACCAAAAATTGTGAGAAGACTACAGAACTTAATTTAACATCCCAGGAAGGATTGAATGAAACCATCACCAGAGAAATCTCTTAAAACACTACAAGGCCTTATACAGAGTAGAAACAAAGTAGTCTATTCCACTTATATTCTACTTCTAAGTCATGCTAATTCCTCTTCAGTCATTTTTGGTTTCCTTTCTTTTCTTTTCTCCTTTCCTTTCCTTTTTTTCCTTTTCCTTTTCCTTTCTGTGATAGTCTTGCTCTGTCACCCAGACTGGTGTGCAGTGGCATTAATATGGCTCACTGCTGCCTCGACCTTCTGGGTTCAAGCAGTCCTCCTGCCTCAGCCTCCTGAGTAGCTGGAATCACAGGCATGTGCCACTATGTCCAACTAATTTTTAAATTTTTTGCCCAGACAGGGTTGGATCTTGTCATGTTTCCTGGGCTGGTCTTGAACTCCTGGGGTCAAGCAATCCTCCCCACCTTGGCCTCCCAACGTGCTTGGATTATAGGTGTGAGCCACAGCACCCAGCCTACTTACTAACTTTTGGTAAGTTAATGCATATGACACTTTGGAACAGAATTCAGCAAATAGTAAGTGTCCAAAAATTGTAGCTAATATTATAGTGCCTTCAATATTAATGCTTTACTTTTCCCTTTGACCAATTTTAAATAGTTTCTAAGGTTTCTAAGCAATCACATTTAGCATTTTCATAGCTTTATATAATCTGTAGTTTACCAAATATTTCCACAACCATCCATATTATTACTAGTTTTTGCTTTCTTTTATAAATACATGCAGCTGTCAGTATCTTTGTTCAGTCATGCTCCTTTACCTCCCCGCACTCCCCTCCCTGCGTTTTTATTACTCTTCCGAGTTAAGTTTCCAGAGGTGAGATTCCCATTTCATATGGCATAAACATTTTATTGATTTTGAACTATATTGCAAAATCTTCATCCAAAAAAGACTGAACCGTTTCATAATATCAGCTGCAACCTCTGCCCTCACCAGCGATCTTGCTAGCATTTCTTGTCTTGTGTCTCCCTCACCTCAAAGCCAGCCCAGACTGAGCACTCTCTAAACTACTGTCATGGTCTTTTCTTGTAATACCATGTCTATGTCTAGCACTCCCTTTCTTATTCATTTCATATGACAGTAATTCTTCTCAGTCATTGTTTATGTCATGACGGTGTGAGAAACATTCTTCTGAATTGTGTACTTCTTTTTAAATAAAGTTCTAAGTTTGTATTAGTTAAACTAGTACATCACTGGTCATCTACTAAGCCTACTATTTCTATTTTCTTCTATTAAGACACTGTGTATTCTAGTTCTGAGAATACAGGCTTTTGGGTCAGAGAGAGATCCCTGTTGAAATCCCAATGCTATCACTCATCAGTGGTGTCACTTCAGGTAGACTCTCTGAACTTCAGTTATTTATCTTTGCAATGAAGACAACCATCCCAGCCTCACGTGGTTACTGTGATACACGGTCTGTGAAATCTTGACTGGTGTCAGGCACTTCATATATAGTAGTTTCTTTACTATCTTAATCATTACTATATTCCTAATCCTGTTCTTTTCTCAAAATATTTCCTGCAAATATTTTCCACTCTTATCTTCAAACCATTGTAAACAACTGGGATTCTTTGCTCCCTTCTGCTGAATTTGATTTTTTTAAAATAATCTTTCCTAAATTTTCATATCAGACTTACCTGCTTAGACACGTACTTCTTTTATTTGGGATTTGAAGATCTCTGAAAGGAATGTTTTTATGTGTAAAATTTTTTGTTTGAGTAATTAAGTTTAAATGGGGTAAAAGCTGAAGGAATCCATAAATTAATATGAAAATGAGTGTTTTCAGTTTGGTGCAGAGCAGGGGAAAAAAGAGAAAACGTTCATTTCTCTTCCCCAGTGACTGAAACCATTTCTGTACCTGAGTGGCTCTAAGATATCCTCCTGGTCTTAGTGTTGAAGGGCTTGGAATAAAAGAGATGTAGCACTCAGAAACTCTTTGGCTAATTATGTTTACAATGTGCTTTCCACTCCTCTTGCCCTACGTAAATTTTTAATTGTATAAAACATTTCCCTGACCTTAGGAAACTTAGAAGTTAGTTGGAAAATAAACAAAACATTTAAAAAATTTTACAGGTAAAAATCATGAAGTAATGCCACCAGCATGACATGACATAGACAAGGGTTTTTGAACTCAAGTGCTAAGGGACCTGAAGAGTATACGTGGTCCTTGAAAGCAGTAAAATTTAGTTTAAATAGTAGCAAAAACACCATCACCATGTTGACCAAGAAAAAGACATCTGAGTAGCATTCTGTGATTACCCGTACACAAATGATGTTATATTTATAGAGCTAACCATGGTTCAGAAAGAGTTTATGGAGGCACTGGGACTAAGCTGTGAATGACAAAGGGGATTTGTCCAAGTGAGGACGGGAGGCCACGTGCCAGGCAGAGGGATGGGTGGGGAAAGGCAGAGAATGAGAAAATAGATCCTTCTTAAGGCCAGTGAGCAATTTGATTTTCTGTAGGAGGAAGTTCATGCCCAAGACAAAAGCTCCAGTGATGAAAAGGGATTGATATTTATGCTGTATGCAGCGGCAGGCTATAAAAGGGTCCTTCCCACCTGCGCTGGGAAATTAACATAACAAGAGTGATGTTTTAGGATGATTGTGCAGGTGGCATGCTGGAATTGGAAGATGCAGAAAAGCCTACAGCAAAGGAGACCAGTTAGAAGAGGCTGTGGATGGTCCAGGTGTGAGGTACTAAGCACCACATTAAGTATAATGATGGTGAAAAATTGAAAGGGAACAACATACAAAAGAGACATTTCACAGAAAGAATTAATAGCTTTTGTGAATGGACACAATTTGGGGCTAAAATGAATGAAGGTTTCAAAGTTTATTGACATTTCAAACTTGGGCAAAATATTAACTAAAATAAGCAACTAAGGGTACTGGCTTGGAGGGGAAAAGTATGAACATGATTCTAGATATGTGAAGTGAGATACTCAGTGGTAGAGTGTCTCTGTAGCCGGGGTGATTAAGATTGGATGCAGATTTGAAGATCAAATTTGACAATTACATTAAAGGAGGAAATAGAAAATGATGAACAAGAATTAGAAGATGTAACTTGTTTCAGTAGTTTGACAGTGAATGAAAAAAAAAAAAAAAAAAAAAAGCTAAAGAGGCAGCTTGAACACATCAGAGAATAACCAGAAAGCTTTTTATTTTTCAAGAGAAGGGAGGGAAGTTGAAAGAAGCCATTGAAATAGGAACATCTCTTTCTTCTATAGGTGATTTTCTGTGGGTTGTTCCCCTGCTTAAAAAAGTCATATAATCATATGGATTAAAGTCCAAATTCTACATTGAATTGGATCCAATAATTAGGTCTCTTTTTTGCTGCTGTGAGGACAGAGAGGTAGAAACTTACTTTCTTCTAGTATGGGGCAAGATCAGCGTTCAGAGTGGGAAAAGAAGCTACCACAAATTCCTGAAATTAGATGGGAATTAACAGTGTTTTAGTAGAGCTCTCCTTTCATGACCTTTAACACCTGCTATGGAATTTTGTTAAGTGTTCTACTGGATTTGTAATGTAATGATAACTTTTTATTTAGAGCCTTGAGAAATTACAACTGCCAAGCCCCAGTCACTGGACAAGTGATTAATATGATCCTTTACAATCATGGCAGGCATTACCACTCCTCTCTGATGTCTGCTTTTCCTCCACTTTCGGCAGGTGAGCGGGCTGCTTTTCCCATCTGCTGCACCTGAAGGATAGGCATGCTTTGCGATACGCTTTGGCCAATGCGAGTGAGGGGAAGTATTACCTGTTACTCATGACTGCCTGTTAGCCTGCTCTTCCCTCCCACAGCAACTGATGAGGGATGTGCATGTTGCTGTGGAGGTGCCCTGAGACAGAAGCAGGAATGTATTAGTTTGTTCTTGCTTTGCTATAAAGAACTACCTGAGAATGGGTAATTTATAAAGAAAAGGGGTTTAATTGACTCACAGTTCTGCAGGCTGTATAGGAAGCACGGCAGGGGAGGCCTCAAGAAACTTACAATCATGGTGAAGGCAAAGGGGAAGCAGGTACAGCCTACATGGTTGGAGCAGGAGGAAGAGAGCAGGGGAAGGTACTAGACAATTTTAAACATCCAGATCTAATGAGAACTCACTATCACGAGAACAGCAAGGGGGAGATCTGCCCCCATGATCCAATCAGCTTCCACCAGGCCCCTCCTCCAACACTGGGGATTACAATTTGACATGAGATTTGAGTGGGGACACAAATCCAAACCATATCAAAGAGAGAATGAAACCAACAAGTAACCAGGTGCCCTGGACTGTTATCTGTCATCTGGACCCACAGTAGACCTGGAAGAATGAGTGATACACTTTTGTCGGACTCATATTTATTTTTTTTCAAATCACAGCATAAACCAGCTTATCCTGGTCAATAAAATGAGAGAATTGAAACAAAAATATAAAAAAGGTGGTTGCAGGATGCCCAAAACTCTTTCTTTAGCTGCTTGAAATGTTTACAGTGATTCAATGTATGAATTCTTATACTTAGCCGGGTGCAGTGGCTCATGCCTGTAATCCCAGCACTTTGGGAGGCTGAGGCGGGTGAATCACGAGGTCAGGAGATCGAGAGCATCCTGGCCAACATGGTGAAACCCCGTCTCTACTAAAAATACAAAAATTAACCAGGCATGGTGGCACACACCTGTAGTCCCAGCTACTCGGGAGGCTGAGGCAGGAGAATCGCTTGAACTCGGGAGGTGGAGGTTGCAGTGAGCCAAGGTTGCACGACTGCATTCCAGCCTGGTGACAGAGTGAGACTCCATCTCAAAAAAAAAAAAAAAGAAAAAAAGAAAAAAGAAAAAAGAAAAAAAATTCTTATAGTTAGAATCTAAACTTTTGTAATCATAATCATCAGGTGTAAACAGAATTGTAATAATAGTTAATATTTATTAAGCTCTTGCTGTGTCCCAGGCCTGTTCTAAACCCATATGAGCTCTGTTCACTCTCTCATTTGCTCCTGTCTAAATTCTTTTTTTTTTTCTT
>NW_016805130.1:1897225-1986864 GCF_001698545.2 Rhinopithecus bieti | reverse complement strand
ATAAATGGTCAGGTGGCAGCTGGTGCCCAGCACCGATTGTCTGACACTCCCCAATGAGACGATCCGGGTACCTCAGTTGCAAATGCAGAAATCACCGGTCTTCTGTGTCACTCGCGCTGGGAGTTGGAGACTGGAGCTGTTCCTATTCGGCCATCTTGTTCCGCCCTCTGCTCCTGTCTAAATTCTAAGAGGAGACTGCCATTAATAAGGCCAGAGGAGGAAGCTAAGGACCAAACAGGTTGATTAACTTGTCCTTAAACCTTGGGATTCAAGGTTCAAACCCATGTTTGTCCAAGTTTAGATTTTGTGTGCTTAAACACTTGAAAGGTGAGCAGTAATTAACACTCTAAATGTTGTGGACTGTAAGTAAAATCCACTTTTTCTTCTGTTATAATTACATCAATCAAACCTTCAAACTTGAGATCCTTTCTGCTACTAATCAGTAAATCTTCAAACTAAAAGACAAGATACAGATTTGTTTTGAGAAATAATAACAGTTTGAAAAGAAGAGATCCCTCAATTAGTCTATGAATGAGAAGCAGACAAAGCTTAGTCAAAGTGGATTTACCTACAAAACAATTTACCCTCAGAACCAATTAACTGGTTGGTTGATTAAATACATTTGGGGATGGAAAACAAACTCCACAGATAAGATGGGAAATCACTGACTATGCAGACCATTTCAATAAACATTTATTTGGCACCTCCAATGTGCAAAAAACAGCCCTGGGTGTTATGAGGACCCAGAGATGAATAAACACAGGACCTCAGGGAGCTTACAATCTAGCGCTTATGTGACATCACTGACAACAATATCTAATATTTCTGAGCATTAATAAGGTGCCAGTATTCTAAAAACCACTGAATTGTGCACTTAAAAATATGTGCCAAGAATTTCACATCTATTTCTCATTTAATCTGTAAATTAATTTTATATAATAGTTTTCCACTTTTTAAAATAGAGATAAAATATCTGAGGTTCAGAGAAGTCAGGTAACTTACCTGAAGACACAAAGTAGGTGGCGAAGTTGGTACTAAAACTGAATTATTTTGGACATCATGGCCCATGTCTAACTTTTCTAGACCACCATTGCTAAGAGTGTATTAGATGTACACCAGTGGTACATCAGAAGTTTGAAGGTGTTACATTGATAAACGCCTTATTTTAAGAATTATGGTTTTTACAGTCAGTTTCTACTTATTGGAAGTAATACTGCTTTTCAATTTCCAATAGTAATCTAAAGTTTTATTTTAACATAAATGTATTTGGGTAAATAAATTTAAATTGATTGAAGTGAAGACAGTATTGCAGCATGTAAAAATATGTGAAGATGGCAGTTGAGTGCTCAGGTATGGAAAATATTCCTCTGGAAACATTAGACTATGGTTGACAAAGAGCTAAGGAAGGCTAGGCTATGCTGTTGTGACAAACAGCCCCTGAATCCAGGGGCTTAGGAAACATGATTGATTTATGGCTCACATTATATATCCAACATGACCAGAGGGGGCAGTGGTGGAGGTGGGGGTGTCTCTGTTCCATGTAGTCACTCAGCAACCAGGCTGACAGAGGTGCCACTATTTTATGTCACTCAACCAAAGCCTGGAGGATTAAGCAGGGACCAGATCCATGAAAGGTTAAGGAGCTTGGATCTTATCCTGAAGGCAAGAAGGATTAGTGTTTTTAATGTCTTTTGTTCTATTGGTTGCTAGCATAGGCAGTGTCATGACCCAAGAAGACAATACAATATGTTGCCTGGGGACCAATCACTAAGATTTTCACCATTCAAATCTAATATATGAAAATCCAGGCTTACAGTGCAAATACATATGGAGATTGTTCATATTGCAAAAGGGTTCTTTGCTATATAAAGGATTAATTGAAGGGTGGTCTTTAAGAGTAAATATCCCTTAGCATGGGATGTTTGAAATGAATATTTAATTCTGTTTAAACTCAACTTAAAAAAAAAATTTTTCTATGATGTGGCATTTCATCTGTTTTACAGTGAAGGTAACAATGTTACTATTTAAAATGTGAATATTGATCCCATTAATGTTAACAGCAAATGGATTTTTTCCCCCTTGAGAATGCAATGAAAGCAAGGGTAATTTAGATTCTATGCCTTATAACAAGTATAATTTTGAGGGACAGGAACATTTCTTTAGTGATTATTTGAGCTCCCAAACTCTTGGTTTATGTTTCTATAATAGTGCCTGGCAAGTTTCATTAGCTGCTTATGGAGCAGAGCTGTGTCCTCCAGTAACTCCTAGAGGGCAGGGGCTATTACCAGGTTGGTGCAAAAATAATTGCATTTTTATATTAATTAAAAGTAATGACAAAAACCTCAATAACTTTTGCACCAACCCAGTATCTTTGTCTTTCTGTAAACAGCACCTGACACAGCTCATAATAGGTCCTCAGTAAATATTTGCAGAGTGAGCAAAATATACATTGTTTTGCATTTTTCAAACCAAAGTCCAATACAAAAGACTTTTCTAGTGAATTTTACCTCTGCCATTCGTAACACTCTTTACTTCTTCAGTCTTTCTCTTTGGATTGCACCTTTGCTAAACACAACAATTAAATAATTACTCTAAGTAATCTAAGATAAACAAGAAATATGCTTCAAGAAAGCCAGCGTGTTCTTAAATTGTTGATTCCCGTGACTGAGAAAAAATGAGGGTGTCTGTGTAGTCAGGAAGTAAATTCCAGGCAAGCTTAGCATAGTTGTCTAGTTTTGAAACATTAAGGACAATTTATCAGCCATTACACTTCAGTTAAGTGCTAATCAAGTTTATGTTTCTCCTCCAAGCTAAGTGAAAGAGAAGAACTCTGATTGCAGAGGAACACTAAAACCATCTATTACATGGCCTTGAAATGCTTGTGACTTTAATTTCGATGACTAGCATATGCTTATTGTGTTTAAATGTCAGTTTCACAAAAGCCTTCCTTCTTAAGTGGGACAGTCAACTAACTGGAAAATAACTGGCAGAAATTTGAGTTCTCACTTTATCCTCCCACTTTCCAAACATTTTTTTGTTCCTTTAGGCAAATTACTATTACACCTCTTTATGTCCTGAAGGGTACGTACTGATATAGAGTCCAAATTCTCTACCATTTGTGCCACTGAGAGTTCTGATTCCCAAACCATCCCATTTCCTCTACTCAAGCTTACACCTCATTCCTTATCCTTGAAATTTATGTGACAACCCAGAATTGTGGCCATATTTGCATTTGCTTCTGAGAGCACAAAACTTACAAAGAGGTAGAAAGTAGATGCACTCGGGGCTCAGATTAGTACTTGAGCTTAGTAATAAAGGACCTGCCAGTAATTAGCCCACCTCTCAATAATGGAGTGATTGTACCCAGGACTGAGAGAAGCCCACCGTTAGATTGCCCATCATAGCTAAAGGAAAAGCAGACCTGGGCTTTGAGGGAAGCATTTACCTGCCAGATGTATTCTTTTGATGCTTGTGAAAGATTACATTGTTCAGAGGCATTTAAATAAGTGCATCTTTGTTTAGATGAAATGCAATGTTAGGGTCACAATATATTTATGCTTTCTATGGGTTTTCAAGCAATCAAGTCTAAGGACCAAATGTTTTGGAGTTCTTTGTTAATCAGTATGCACTGTGTCAACCAGAAGGAATTTCTGGGGGGCAGGGGGGTGGGGTAGAGACCAGCCATTGTCTAGCGAACAGTTGGAGTGAGTCCTCCTCCCCAGCTCATGTTATTGTAGTTCCATTTCAGAAAGCAACACTTAAAGCTGTTTAGATGGAGGGGACTGAATAGGGATGAAGAGACCAATTAACCAATTTTTCTTGGCCTTTCCTCACACATAGACACATTCTGTACAACACCCCAGTTTTGATGTATTATTTTAATTAATCCCAGTCTTTTGATTCGTGCAAAAAGAAGGTTAGCAAATGTAACAATGCTTGGGAGTTTCTTTATCGTAAAAGACACATAATTTCAAGCATTTAATAAGGTAGATTTATTCTGGGTAGTTTAGCTTGCACATTCACTCAAACAGCCCTCCCCAAAGACAACATTAAAAATGTGATTAGTTAGCTGCCATCAATAACACAAAATAGGAAAATGCTCTCTGAAGGGACAGCTTTGTGGAGGGCACTGCACAGTGTGTAGTAAAAATATATGGCCTAATAAGTTTACATTTGCAGGCTCATTTGTTAAAACTCTTGAATTTCTAATTTGTGTCGGAAAGATAAATGGATGGAGCCACAGTAAAGTGTGAGATTAATACTGATGGATGGAGATTCAGTTTTTTGCTAGCCTCTGAGTTCCACACAACCCAGTAGGCAGTTTATAGAAAAACCAAATGTAAATAAAAGGAAGGACATTATTTACTCCGGTTGAGACCAATTACCAGTTATTTTGTTCCATTCAGCACCATAGTTAAGGACATTTCTATATAATCTAATTATTATACTTTAGTAATCAAAAGCCTATAATTTATAACTTGATGTTTCTAACACCGGCCCCCAGAAGCTCTATTATGTAAGGAGCAATTAGGGGTGGTCTTTCTCTTTGTATTTCACAAAATATTTCCTCAAATTGTCCCTAAAAAAAATTTCTGGATATAACATGGGAAGAAGGCTTAGGTTCTTAGGAAATAAATAAAAAGAATGAGCTTTTTTATAGCCAAGGATTTAGGAAAACAAGATAAGATTTCTGTGGAAAATCAATAGCAAAAGGTAAATTTAATGCCTCTGTTTTGCATCTTCACCCCCCATCACCTCCACCACCAGGACATAACACCCAAGGCCTTAAGCAGCCCCCTGGAGTGGAGTTGCTGCCATGCCTCATGGATTTTCTGCCTCTGTGTCACTTATGGCCATCATGTCAGAAAAACAGTGGCAATGTCCAGTGACAGAGAGGGAAGGAAATCAATGCACACAACACTTGGTTTGGCAAAAGTCACTCTAAAATTATGAGATGACTTTCCAACACATTTGTAAATTCTAGCTCCTTTGACTGAAGCTAGACATATTTCTCATTGTGAAAAATGCTGTACGTTTTGTGCAAATATATTATGAGGTCTACTTGGAGAAGTAGAGGACATAGTAGGTTAAATTACCTCTCCTCCTCTTCCCTTCAATCCTCTCTCATTTCCTTTTCTTTTTCTCCCTCCTCTTTCCCTTATTCTCTTTGTCTGTCTTTCCCTCCCTCCCTCCTTCTCTCTCTCTTTCTCTCTCTCTCTGTCATCAAACATCTGAAAGCAGTCTCCAGGAGGAAATCTCCAACCATCCTTGAATTCCTCACTGACTCCCCTTTCTTTTCTTGGCCTACTCTAACAGGTAGTTTGCCACAGAAGAATGAGCTTTGACCAAGGGCACAGAAAAACCTAGGAGGTGGCTCTGGTTTCCTGGCTTCAAAAATGTGTGATAGACAAGTCACTTACCTTCTCAGAGTTTCATTTTTCTCATTTCTAGAATGGAGATAAAATTATTTATTATAAGGGATATATGAAGATGAAATGAGATGAACATATAACAATGCTTTAGAAAGTAGTTCAGTTCCCTATATATCTTTCATTAACCTGAAAATTACCCCAAAATATTAAAAATTGCAAGGGAGAATTTAAAAAAATCTATGTGGTGTAATTGTGTGGCCTTGTCAGTAGCTGTTGATGTTAACCATGGCACCTCCATCAATATAATGTCCGGGGTCATTGTTAACATGTGCTGGCTGACTCAGAGGGATAGGTTGGTTCCCACTTCTCTAAAGTATAAGAAGCCGAAGCTGTAACTGTGCACTGGCCTCAGGCCCATGGCCTCCAGGCCTGGCCTGGCTCTCTCCTGAGCCCCAGTAGCAGTTTTTAGCCTCAGGCTCTCTGGAGAGATTTCTGGATAAATTACATCTGTTGATCTGGCACTGTACAGCAAGGCTCCTCAAAGAACTGTCTTTAACCAGCAGTGTAACTGAGGTTAATTTTAGTGCTGATTGGTGTTGTGTGCTCTGGTTAGATCAGTCCTAGGAAGGTGGCCTTGCCTGGACATTTTTTGTGTGTCTAATCTGCTTAGAAATTAGCAGGAAGTGCTCATAAGTCAGGCAGTCAGTGAACATTTGTTGAACACTTATTATGTTTCTTAAAAGAATCTCTTTTCATAGGAATGCAAGAAAATGATCTTCACCTGTGTTTAAGATGTGACACAGAGTCAAGTGTTTGTGGCACAAGTGGAGTGATAAGGAATGAAGGTGTTCCATGCTGGGTAACCACATGTCAGATTAGTGAAAGGGCAAACAATTCCGAATATATTGACTTTTTAAAATTGGGAGACATATGTCCTAAAAACCAAAGCAATATGTAAAACAAAGATGAGAGGCATTTGAACGTTTTATCTGGTGAGTATTAATTATAGAAAATTCAAAGCTGCAAATTACTTTAGGAAATTCTAGGAATAGATTTAGCATGCACTTAAGGCCCCTTTGCTTAGGGCTAAGAAGAATTAGAAAGGGTATAAAATACATAGAATATATGTATTCTTTCTTTTTATGGGCTTTTGATTTAAGACCAATAGAGGAATTTGTGTTGGTTGGTGAATCCTCTTATAAACTCTGAAACAGAAAAAAGAAACTTCTCAGAGTCTTCTTAGGTGAATATGTGATAAAACATGAAGAAGCAGATTCATTTTGAAACTTACAGGACTATATTCTCTTACTTCAAAATTCTGAATGGTTCCTTGTTACCCACAAGATAAAAACCCAAGCTTCTTAGCCCAGCATATGAGGCCCTTTGGAATTTATCCCTAAACTTTGTACCTTTCCATTCCCTACTCACCTATTTCAGCCTCAGTGACATGAAACCCAATTATAGGTTCTAGAAAACACTGTCCTTCTAGGCAATGCCTTGCTGTTCAGATGCTGTTCCCAGGAATGGAATGTTGGCCTTGAATTAGGCTGATTGCTGTTTTCCACCCCACCAAAATTCAAGGACTCACTCCAGTGCTGCCTCAGATGGGGCCAGAGTGAGCATCTCCCTTCACTCGGCTCATCCTCATGCTGACTTCTCTGCTAGTCCTCATTCAATATCTGGCAATTGTCTTTGTGTCTGTTGTTGCCTCCTATAAACTACGAGCCCTTCAAAGAAAGAAATGCATGCTGTTGTCCCCACACACAGTGTAAGGACAAAGGCACAGGCAGTCTGAAGGAAGGAGAGCCATCTTTCCCAATTAATGTCCAGTGCTTTGTGGCTGGGAGTAGGATCAGGTGAATTGAGGAGGGTGGCTGCTGGGAGAAGCCACTCACCTGTATGTCACGGCTAAACATACACAGTGTTTACAGCCGAGTGAGGTTGGGGAGGGGTATGGTGTTGGCACAGCCAAAAAGCAAAGGCAATATAAGTGCTTGGGATGAGTGATTGGCATGGGGTCTGGGCTAACATTTCCCATTATTAGTTCAGAGGGTTTCTTCTGTGTTTTCAAGGGTCTTTAAGACTCATTAACAAGCTGTTTGTGGCTTTTTGTTCTTTAAGGTGATAAAAAAGAAGACAGTGCCTCAGGTAACAGCTCTCAGTCTGTTATAGGTCAGAAGAAAGTGTGTAATGTTAATATGAAGAAAGCACACTATAAATGAATGTCCTTTATTTGGAGGCCACAAGCTTTCAAATCCAAAATTCCATTTGGTGAAACATTCAGGAGATCCAGTTCCTGCGTCAATAATCAATAACCCAAATCCCCAGAATCAAACAACCTGTCGGTCCCTTGTTTAATCAGAATTGTTGGAAGGATTAAATCTGTAATGAATCCTTGTACATTTGCTTTCAATATTCTCCATGTCGATGACATCCTTGCATATGTATATCCACATTTGCTTCTCAGTGGGAGTGCATATCTGACATTTCAAAGACTGCAAAATATGATCTGGAAAATAAACACTGCTGTAGTAATTTTGATGGCTGATCATCTGTTTAAGGTAATGTCAGCTAACTTTGAGACTGTAAATTAGGCTGACTTGATTTGTTATCAATTTTCAGTACTATTTAGCACCCTGAATAAAAACCAAACCAAAGCAAGCCCCTCACCATTAGATCTGGGGAGGATAAAATATAAGTATGAATTTTTATCTTTATGAGAAGAACTGTCAGATGTTTTGCAGCATCCAAATATAGGTTACTTTGATGAATTTTAAGAGACAAAGGCATTTTCTGTTTTCAGATGTAAGGAAATGATATTCCAGACAATGGGCCTATAGCATCATTCTTTGTCTTATTTCATGATATTGATGAGCTTCCACCCATGGAGAGAACCCAAGTCTCTCTTTTAGGTTGTCTTGATTCATAAAAACAAATTTCTATGGAGTTCTGTTAATAGGTATTTGGTAAGTTTGTGCTTATATGACATTATTGCCTCTGTTAAAATGTTCATGTTTGTCTTTAATTGATTGCTTTAATGTCATACAGACCTAATTTTGGGATTAAAGTTGTTATTGTATTTCAGGTCCTAATGATGGGGAAAACTTACCTGGGATATAGAAACTTTCATGTCCCCCAAGTTCCATCTTTTGAACATAAAGATGTAAAATTTAAAATCTCAGAAGTGACACAAATATAAAAAGAGCAGGTAATTCAACTCAACAAACATTGGATGTATGCTACAGAAATAGCCACTATGATTTTTCCCTTCCTGCTCTGTGTTGCTTATTATAAGTGTATGTGTTTTTGAGTGTTTAGAATCTAAGGGAAGGGAAGGAGTGGAGTGGTTAAAAGAAAATTAATTTCATAAAGTTGTTTTCCATTTTTATCAAAATAATACACACAGTTTAAAATGTCAAGGCTTTTCACGCAAGTGTATAATGAAAAACTATAGCCTCTACCTGCCCTATTCTTTCCTACTCCTTTGTTTGGAGACCATTACCTTCAAGTTTTTTAGTTGTTTCTGATGGTCTTTACATCTGTATTTCTAGGAAATATGCTCAAGCTACTGCTTATTTTAATTTAATTTACTCATTTTAAAATTGATTTAGCAATTTTAGAAGTATGTATTGATCTGCTGTCATGGTAGATGAGGACATAGCTCTTGTCACCCTTCCTTTCCCCCATATCAGTGTAGTTACATCTCAATTCTTTGATACAGTTATGTGATAATTTTTTCACTCACATAAGGCTTTTATTTAAAGGCAAGGGATACAGTACACTAAGAGAAAAAGACTGCATGCTAACATCAAAGGTTCAGGAGACATCCAGGTACAAGATCTCCAGAATCTTTACTCACAAATGCTTTATCTCCACATTGAAACACCAAGATATCTGCCATGAATCTTGGCTTTGGGAGAACTCAAGGCAGATATCCAAGCAGGGATTTTTATATGTTGTTTTTTAAAATTAAACATTTTAGTGTTTATTCTGGCAATGTAAATATTTTTACTGCTGAGCAAAATAGTGTACTATGATTACATTTCTTTTCCAGTAAATGTTGTTTTCCTGGTATTAATAGTTGTGTCCTATTAGCCATCACCGTCATTTTTGCCTTAGTTTTTTGACTACCACTTCAACTTTGTTTTTTCTTTTGCTAAGTTTTCTGTTATTTTCATAAATTCTTCCTAATCCTGCTAAAACATTTCAATGCAATTTTCAAAGTGATCAAATGTATGTGATCATCTGGTGATATGGTTTGGCTGTATTCCCACTCAAATCTCAACTTGAATTGTATCTCCCAGAATTCCCATGAGTTGTGGGAGGGACCCAGGGGGAGGTAACTGAATCATGGCGGCTGGTCTTTTCCTTGCTATTCACCTGATAGTGAATAAGTCTCACGAGATCTGATGGGTTTAACAGGGGTTTCCACTTTTGTTTCTTCCTCATTTTTCTCTTGTCACCACCATGTAAGAAGTACCTTTTACCTCCCACCATGATTCTGAGACCTCCCCAGCCATATGGAACTGTAAGTACAATTAAACCTTTTTTTCATCCCAGTCTTGGGTATGTCTTTATCAGCAGCATGAAAACACATTAATACATCTAGCAAGTGCATTCTCCCCTTTATCACAACCAAACATCCCTCCTGCAGCCCTTCATCCACCTACTGCAATCGAGGATTGTCTCTAGGCTGATTAATGCTATCATCTTTGGTCCTTCCTTTATCATCACCCTTAAATTCTTGCTTATTATTCCTGTGTTTGATCCTCTGATTCCTGAATCCCATGTTTTCCTCTTTCTTGATTTACTTTAAAGAATGTAATAGTAACTTATGAGAAAGAGTGCAAGGGAAACAGATAATTTGGGAAGATGTATGGATGAAAATATTTTTATTCTATCCTCACACTTGATTGGTAATTTGGCTGGGTATAAAATTTGAGTTCAAAAATATTTGTTTCTTAGCTTTGGATCTTTTTCATTTGTTGTGCTAAATTCTTATTATCCCTTTCCACCTGAAGAATCAATATCCTTTTATTATTTCTTTGATAATTTCTTTGTCTTCATTATCTCTTTCCAGAACTTCACTGTTTGGTTGTGGAGCCTCCTAGACTGATGCTCTCATTTAAAAAAGTCTCTTGTGTCTTGTTAGTCATCACCTTGATTTTTGTCTTAGTTTTCTGATTACTACTTTCACTTAGTCTTTCAAACCTTCTCTTGAGGTTTATTTAATATACTAGGGTACTTTCATATTCTCTGAGTGTCTCCTCTGTGCCTTTCTAATAAATAGCATTTAGTTCTTGTTTTATAGAGGCAATCTCCCCTTTTCTCTTAGGATATTCTCCTCCTCCCTCCTTTCATTCTTTCCTCACATCAATTTTAATATGCTTCTGTAACCGCTAAGGTCTCTGTTTCTCAATCTCCCTCCCTCCTCCTGCCATCCTGTATTTGTTTTGTATTCTAGGTTTCATTTTCAAGGTTTTTCTCCAAATTGTGATACCCTTTTGCTGTATATTTTTTTACCTGGAATTCAATTAACTGAAAAGTATTACATATCAATGCCTATGGGTATTTTCTCTGGAGCATTCGATTTTTCCAGCAAACAAATTCTTGAATTTTTTATCTTGAGGCAAGTGTTTGGAGTTGAAACTTGGTTACCAGAGATTTGGAACCTGACAGGTTGAGTATTTGCTGAGAGGCCTAGTGGGGCCCTCAATGTTTTCAGTCTGATGTTTCACCCCTACCTGTCCCTGGTGCCTGTAGCCTTTTTGATTCAATTTTGCCAAATTTCATGTCCTCTAATAAGCTTTCTTGAGAAGTTGGGAGGGGTGGTCATTTGACTTCATATAATAGAGATATGTTATTTAGGCTGTTCATTGATTGCCCCTTTTAGCCCTGTTTTCACCTCCACTTGATATGTATTTGATACCTCAAATTACAGAACCTTTCTGGGGCTCTGTGACTGAAGACAGCTTGCTTCTTATTAGAAGATATGCAGGTTTTAACTCCTATATGTCAGACTAAACACTTTGAAAAACTTTTACATTTCAAAATTTGACATGATCTGGTGTGCTCTTTTCTTCTCTCCTATTATCTTTGTCCCTGAGTATTTCTGATTTTCTTTTTATTCTTTATTGTTGCTTTTGTGTGATTTTTGAGAGAGTGAAGGTAAATGCATATGTTTGAACTGACATGTTTAAAGAGAGGCCCAAACACTTAATTTAGTAATTTTACTTGTACTCTGTAAGATACTTTATAGTTAACTCTCATTATCACAACAATCTTCAAAAGGAGATATTAGCATCTTTACTTTGTAAATAAGGAGCCTGAATTTCAGGAAAAAAACAAGTTATTGATCCAATTGCATCATTTAACAGGCAAGTTGCTGAGATTGGGTTTGAACCCTGTCCATCTGACTCCCAAGCCCCATCATTTTCTGTGGTACCATAGTGCCTCCTCATGTGAAAGACATTATATTAAGTCATCATGTTAGCTCAATAGCATCCTGGAATTTTAGCTACTTATAGGAAGCAGAGCTAAAGTTCTGTCCCTAGATAGGCAGCCTTGTGATACACTTGAGCATAAGAAGGCCACCCTCCTTCTTGCTCTGGCACTCAATTTGCTTCCCTGTGCCTGACACATCTTCTTGTTGGAAATGTCTGCTTGGTGAATTGTGAATTCACAGTCTTTGTTTCATTCCCAGTCTCGATCACTTCTTTTCTTAGATGTTGCTGTAGTTCCTAGCTCCCACTCTTCCAGATGGCTATTTTATAGTCACTCTGATCTCCTCTAGCTTTTACACTCTCTTTTCCCTACTCATGCTCAACTAAAGACCTTGTTTCTTCTGTCACTGAGAAAATGGAAGCGATCAGAAAGGAACTTCCACATTCCCCTTCTACTCAACCCCTCCACGTGTATCCATACCAAGCACCCTGTGCTTCCTCTTGATGCACTGGATGAACTATCCCTTCTCCTAACTCAGGCCAACTCCACCTCAGGGCACTGGATCCTAGGCCTTCATACCTACCTGAAGACTGTTTCATCATCATTTTTTCCCTCTGTTGCAGTAGAATGTATATAACTATACATCATGGTATAATAGTCTCCATTTTATTATTTATTTATTTACTTATTTATTTGATATGGAGTCTCGCTCTGTCACCCAGGCTGGAGTGTAGTGGCCCGATCTCAGCTCCTTCAATCTCTGTCTCCTGGATTCAAGCAATTCTCCTGTCTCAGCCTCCTGAGTAGCTGGGACTACAGGCACTCACCACCCCACCTGGCTAATTTTTGTATTTTTAGTAGAGATGGGGTTTTACCATATTGGTCAGGCTAGTCTTGAACTCCCATCCTTAGGTGATCCACCAGCCTCAGCCTCCCAAAGTGCTGGGATTTTAGGCGTGAGCCAGCATGCCCAGCCAATAGTCTCCATTTTCTTAAAAAAAAATTCCTGACTTGAATCCTGATCCCCCATATAGCTACACTTCTCTGTCTCTCCTCCCTTTTATGGCAAAGTTCCTTCAGTGGTCTATTTTGCTTTCTTCATTTTTCATCCCACATTATTTCTTGAACCTTTTCAAATCTGTCTTTTGCATTTAGCACTCTACTGTGACTACTTTCACCAAGAAGACAGAGGACTGTCCTGCTGCCAAGTCCACTGAACAATTCTCAGTGCTCATTTACTCAGTCTACCAGCAGAATTTGGACCTGTTGGTTTCTCCCTTCTTCTGGAAACACTATCTGGCATTGGCTGCACCCTGTTGGGTTTTTTTCCTCTTTCGTAGACCACTCATTCTCTACTTCTTTTCCAGATCATCCTCCTCTTCTTGATCTCTACCTCTTAGAATGTTTCAGAGCTCAGTCCCTGAACCTTTTTGTCTTTCTGTGAACATTGATTTCCTAGATGATACATCCACTCCTGATGCTTTAATATCATCTATTTGCTCATAATGCCAACACTTGTGTCTTTAGCTTGATTTTTCTTTTGAATCTCAGACTGGCATGCTCAACTACCTTCTCTGCATCTTTACTCAGTTGTATAACAAGCCTCTGAAATGAAAAGCTGTTTATGAGGCCCAAAAGAACTCTCAATTTTTCCCTGTATACCTCCTCCTTTATTTATTATTATTATTATTTTTAATTTCAATAGTTTTGGGGAACAGATGGTTTTTGGTTACACAGATAAGTTCTTTAGTGGTAATTTCAGAGATTTTGGTGCACCTGTCACCTGAGTAGTATACACTGCACCCAATGTGTAGTGTTTTATTCTCCACCCACCATCCCCTCCAGTTCCCAAAACTTATTATATCATTCTTATGCCTTTGCATCCCCATAGCTTAGCTCCCAGTTGTAAATAAAAACATACAATATTTGGTTTTTTATTTCTGAGTTACTTCACTTAGAATAATGGTTTCCAATTCCATCCAGGTTGCTGTGAATGCCATTATTTCATTCCTTTTTATGGCTGAGTAGTATTCCATGAACACCTACTCTTTTCTTAATGTCACTCACTTCTGTAAATGGTCTCTTCTTCGTTCAGTATTTTTTCAGTCTCCAAATCTTTAAATCATCCTTGACACGTCTGTTTCTCTCACACTCCACATCCAATCCATTAGCAAATACTGTTGCCTCTATCTTCAGAATAGATTCCACTTGTAACCCCTACTATGGCTTTTGTCAATAATACTCTACTTCAAGCTGTCCTTATTTTCTGTCTTGTCCAAGACAATACCATCCTAGCTTGTCCTCAATAGTGGCTTACTGCAGTTTATTCTCTACATAGCAGCTGAATGATATTTTAAGTGTAAATCAGATTACACTGCCCTCTGCTTAAGAGCATCACATTGTTCTGCTGTCTTTACTTCACAGCACTCACCACTACTGGACATTATATAACTACTAATTTGTAAATTTACATTCTTTACTGTCAGAATGTAAGCTCCATGAGACCAGGGACTTTGTTGGTCTTGC
The DNA here is from genome assembly GCF_001698545.2 of Rhinopithecus bieti. NCBI lineage: Eukaryota > Metazoa > Chordata > Mammalia > Primates > Cercopithecidae > Rhinopithecus > Rhinopithecus bieti. The sequence continues at coordinate 1,972,522 of NW_016805130.1, read as the reverse complement.
TCACCTCTATATCCCCAGTGCCTAGGAGAGGACCTGGTACTTAAGAGGCATTAGTAACTATTGAATGAATGAGTGAATCATCAATATCAGAAGAAGCCCCTCCCTGGGATCATGTAATTGTTTCTTGAAATCCTACTGCTTACTCTGTCCCCCTTTGTCATCCAAAATAGCCACTCTCCCAAAGATCTGCTAGATATATAAAAATTTAAAGTCATGCCATTTGTTCTATTGCTCTATTCAATTTATTTCAGTATGGCTTAGAATGCTGGATAGTAAAATAAAGTACATAATAAATAGACAATTAAATGACTTAAAATATGGCTAATGTGGACTTTTCTGTGAAGCAATCTTTATGTAGGAACAAAACTCTATGACAACAGTTAGAGAGGAAATAAATTTGAGTTAATTATTTCATCTTATAGAAAATGTTTAGGCCAGTGGCTCACACCTGTAATCCCAGCATTTTGGGAGTCTGAGGTGGGTGGATCACCTGAGGTCGGGAGTTTGAGACCGGCCTGGCCAATATGGTGAAACCCCATCTCTACTAAAAATACAAAAATTAACTGGTCATGGTGGCACACACATGTACTCCCAGCTACTCAGGAGGCTCAGGCAGGAGAATCACTTAAACCCAGGAGACAGAGACTGCAGTGAGCCAAGATTGTGCCAGGTGCACTCCAGCCTGGGTAACAGAGCAAGACTCCATCTCAAAAAATAAAAAAATAAAATAAAAAATGTTGTCTTTGAATATGAGCTGTGGTAAATATCTAGTTACCCGTTTTGTGGCTTGCACCGTGTGTGCTTGTGTGTGAGTGTAAGTATGTGTGGGTGGATATATGCACAAGTGTGTTTTAAAAGCTGAGATAACTACACAGTTAAAGACACAGTCTCTGCCACCAGGACCCACATATCCTGTGTTTAATTGCTAAATTTTCTAATAAAAATAATGTTTCATTACCTAATGTCCTTCATGTAAAACATAGAACGTGGCCATTGTTAGAACATAATCAAAGGCAAACACAAGATTATTTACCACTCTGTTGAGATAGGTACAAAGTTTGCTTGCTTGCTACTTTCATGTGATACTTTTTCCTTTTTCTTGGAAGTGTTTGTGCCATGGGTTGTTATACACATTTACAACAAAATGGCAAGTCCTTCATAGACAAATTTCTATTGGTTTAACCTAACAGCATATGGCAATTTACATATAAACTGCTCTATGTTTGGAATAATAAAAATGTCAGGACAAATAAGAAATGTTAAATATGCTGATATTTTTATACCACTTAAATTTGTTGCCCCATTTAAAAATTAAAATTATTAAAAACTGTGATTGATACTGCACAAAGCAGTTGCCAGAGACGCTATGCAACACCGCTGGAATTGTGTGTTCACTTTCTGGGTGAGTGCTGTTTTATTTGATAAATAATTTGACTGCTGCAATGTACTCTTGTCTTGTAACCCCATATGAAGCCTACCTAGAAAGTGTAAGAATGTTCTGGATGTACTGACTTTTGTGTAAACAAGTTTCCTTCCTAGCCTTCCTCATAGGAATGGAATGAAATATTGGCTGAATTCTTCATTCTATTTTGCTTCCCTCTGTGGAGTTTACTGTGATTTGGTGCTTCTGAGGTCCCGAAAGATGGCTGGTTTTCAGATTGCTTTCCCAAGTTATACAGTAAGAGTATGAGGTCCTTAGTGAGTGCAAACTGAAGAGACTTATACTGGCCTCTTCAAATGGAATAAAATAGGCTCGGCAAAGAAGACGATGCAGAAAGGAGACATGTCTGAACAAAGAATGTGCCAGACAGATAGTAGATTTTGTATGATGTACTCAAGGCTCGTGTTTTTATTCCTTCTAAATTTTGAAAGAGGTGAAAGATATGTGTGAACACCGAGGAGTATATATAAAAACAAATGTGTGCATAAAATTTTGTATCTAAACCATCTGAAATAACTCAGGCTTGTCAGCTGGATTCCCTTGAAAAAAGAATTGGTGGAGAGAAATTCTTTAAAGTAGTTATAGTCTCTTTTGGGATCAGAGAATGAATTTTGACTTGTGTTTAGAGACTACATTAATATGAGCGGTACAAAGATCTAGATAACATATCCCAGCCATAAAAAAAGATAAAACCAGAAAAACAGAAATTTTTGCATTAACTCAAAAGTTGGGCAGGGGTCAATAGGGAGTCATCGAGTTGTGCTTTTCAAGCACAGAGGTGTCTATTGCTCTTTCTTGATGAAATGCTGGAATGGAGGTAAATCGTGTGCATTTCATGCCTTTGGAGCAGACAGATAGATGTCTAGTCCTACTGGCACTAATTATAAATAATGTACTCCCAGAGTGGCATGGTACTAAGTCTTGGCAGTTACTCACATTGTACTGTCTCTCACAGCCCAACTATGCATTTCAGACTCTGCTCTTCGTTGCTGGGAAAATCTTCAGGAGGACTTCAAGTAATTCCTTCCTGCAGCCTTACTCTTCTTCACAGCACTTTTGCCAAAATAAGGCAAAAGAAGTAGCAAGGGGGACAGGGCAGCCCAAACCTAAAGTCCTTCCAGGTTATAATTCAAGTGTTTTCTAAAATCTTCTCCAGTGAAGTATTCAAGGCGAATGTGAACATCCCTTGCCTCCATAGAGCCTAGTCTCACACAGCACAGTGTATGTAGTCAGAGGGAAAACAGCTAGTTTTCATCTCCATATTAATTTTGAAGTTAGTATTGCATTGTTGCTATTATTATTATTATTATTATTATTATTATGCTCATTTGAAAGAGGAGAAAACTGAGGCTAAGAGATGTTAAGTAATTTGTCCCTGTCACATACTACAGGGTGGAGCCAGCAATTAACTGGTTCCCAAACAGAAGCATTAATGGCAACGTTAGGCTCAATAAATATTTGTGAAGTGAATTGACAAACAGGTAAAATAATTTCAAGGCAAGTCCACTGTTGTAGCATGTAAGAAATATTTTGCTTCTGTCTAGTATTAGAATCATCTTTAGAAAGCATAGCAATCATTTATGCTGCCTGCCACCCTGACATACTGCCAATAATAAATAACACTCCTTCAAAATAAAACAGCACTTTAAAATTAGAGAAGGACTTTGAAATACAGAACGTTTACCTACATTATGTATTTGATTCTTACAAGAATCCTGTGAGGTAAAAAAACCTTATCGTCCCTGTTTTATAAAACTATGGAGCCTCCTGACTTGCTAACATCTGTCCACTGCCAGTATTTTGAGCTGTAAGAAGTCAGAATCTTCTCATTTAAACTCTTCCTCCTCTCTTCTTTTTTTTCTCTTTTTCTCTGCTGCTAGAGGCAACTGGTTACTTATTTCCACATTAGGGACATTTGGGATACAGCTGAAGGCTGTATGAAATGAATGTCATGGCTTTCCTTCCAAAAAAATAAAAAAAGCATTTATCCATTGGTGCTTCCCCCTTTTTCCCTATTATGCCTGCATGTGCGGCATCCCCAGCCACGGCTTAACACAGAAGCGGCAGGGCAGGAAGCGAGAAACACATGTGGGCTGAGGCAAGGTGCTGTCAGGTTGCAAAATGTCAAGCTGGATGGAGCCCACATAGAAATGGTCACTGCAGCAGCAGTCAGAATAAAAGATAGGTAGAGGAAGAGATTCTGAAGAAGTATACACAATAGGTTCAATATATACAAAAGAATAAATAAGCAAACAAAAGTAAACAACATAAACCCCAAAACGTCAAGAAGCACTAAGAATGGGGCAAATACGAATAAAAAAGATTGCAAAAACAAGTCCAACCATATCAGTAATAAAGAAAAATAGATTAAACATGCTAGTTAAAGACAGGAGTGATCAGATTAGTTTAAAAACATTCTAGCTGACATCTAAAGTATAAAGGCATAGAATTATTTAAAGGATGGAAAAACATACACCAAGCAAATGTTAACCAACACAAAGGTTGTAGAGATGTATCATTATCAGACAGGTTAGGCTTTAAGACAAAAAGCATTATTATTATATTTTCCCTTTTTTTCTTGCAAGTGTTTGTGCCATCGGTTGATATACACATTTACAACAAAATGACAGGTCCTTCATAGACAGGATTCTATTGGTTTAACCTAATAGCATATGGCAATTTACATATAAACTGCTTTAGGATTGAAATAACAAAAATGTCAGGACAAATAGGAATGTAGAAAGTTACTAAATAATAATAAAATACTGAAATCACCAGGAAGATACAGCAACTCTAAGCTTGTACATCTCTAACGAAATATTTTAAGTACATGAAGCAAAAACTGATAGAACCACAGGAAGATAAGACCACCATAAGTAGGGAAAGACTCATTTCATCTATCTCAATTATCATAATATCTAAGAGGAAAGATTACTAAAGATATAAATATTTGAACAACACAATAAACAAGTTTGATCAAATAGAGATCTACACCAAATACTCCTGCACTTAAGGAATAACATTCTTCTTAAGCACACAGGGGATGTTTACCAAAAAATGATCATAAACTAGATTGAAAAGCAGGTCTCAACAAATCTCAAAGAATTGGTATTATATATATATACTGATCAATCACCTACATTTCTTAGATCTTCAAAAGTTCTGGGGCCTTCTGGTAAACCTCTGAGCAACAGCTCCTGTGTGTGTTAACTCCATCTGGAGAGACTTCAGTAGTGCCTGAATGAATTTACAATCTTAGGTTAGTGGTGTATGGGGAAGGAACAAATAGGCTTTGTTGCGAGCTGAATTATGAGCTGACAAACTACTTCCAATAATGCCTAGATATAAATATGTATACTTCTGTTGCAGAAAATGCAAAGAAGGAATTGAAATTGAAGCAACTAGGCAAGGGCTGAAAAGAATTCAGTTAATCAGCAGCTGTAGGAGTCCAGCTTCTAGTTAAGGGCAGTTACTGGAAATCTAGCTGAACCCAGGTGAAGAGATGTTTAGTTTATTAGAACAGAATGAAAAATTTTTAGTTGTTGAACTATGTCAGAAGAGGTCAGATTATATGAGTTAATGTGAAACTAACCAACTCTGCAATGGCTGTTTCATGCTGTGTCTACAATTTAAGGCCATTTCTTCCAGGTAGTAGATGCAATATGTACAGCCACATACAATTTTAATTTTCTGGATAATATCCTCAGTTTGGTTCGTTTCACTGCTTTTTCTTATTGCCCAATCTATATAGTTGATGCAGCCCTTTAGTTTCTACTTCTTTATTTTTCAGTATTTAACCTAGATGATATGACATTAGATTGACACGTGTATACATCACAAATCTCCTTTGATTATTCTTCCTTTAAGGAGGGCTGATAATTCTGGAGATAGGAAATATTTAAGTGCTGGTTGGACACTAAACTTTATTACTGACATTACCTATTAAGTATCTCTAAAGGAAATAATAAAATGGCAGCTTTTTAGAGCCCATTTGTGACTCATAAAATATGGGTTAAAACATCCCATTTTATTATACCTTTAGTTCTGTAATTATTACTATAAGTGATAGAACAGTTCAGGACACTCAAGAAATCAGCTCTCTCAACTCCTACAAAGAGCTTACAGGCACTCTGGAAATGATACAGATCCTATAGTTGTAGACTATCTCTAAAAGACTAAAAAAGGGCCTGATGAAATAAAAAAAAAAAAAATAGAGCAAAAAGTAGAAAAAAACAAAAGATAAACTCGGAATAAAGTAAAGAAATAAAAATTATGCTGATATCATAGATCTGCAGAACCCCTGAGCCCAAACAAGCCTGCTCTTATCCTGCTTCAACCCTTAGGGAGGACCCCAGGAGATTTGCTCAATGACTCCATACCTTTATTTGCTCATTCAGAAAATGAGGCATAATCATTGTATATAATGAATTTTGTATTGTGGGGACTAAGTGAGCTGACATATGTAAATACATTAGCACTGGTTCTGACAAAGAGCAAATGTTCTATAATTGTTAGTTAATATTAATTATTATTATTGCTTTATCAAGCTTAATCATCATCATTTTCTTACACATAATCCATTAGATTTTCTTGTGGGATAGTGTATTAGTCCCTTCTTGCACTGCTATGAACAAATTACCCACTGAGCCTGGGTAATTTATAAAGAAATGAGGTTTAATTGGCTCATGGTTCTGCAGGCTGTACAAGGAAGCATGGCAGCCTCTGCTTCTGGGGAGGCCTCAGGGAGCTTTTACTCATAGTGGAAAGCAAAGTGGAAGCAGGCCTGTTACACGGCAGGAGCAGGACTAAGAAAGCAGGGAGTTTGGAGAGAGGCACCACACCACACGCTTTTTAAACAACTAGATCTCACAAGAACTCACTTTTGTGATGACAGCACCAAGGTGGGATGGTGTTAAACCATGACAAACTGCCCCCATGATCCAATTACCTCTCACAAGGGCACCACCTCCAGCATTGGGGATTACATTTTAACATGAGATTTGGATGGGGACACAGATCCAAACCGTATCAGATAGCTGATGCGATGTTCATGAAGTTATGTGACTGATACTTTCTATTTTTTTCCCACTCTAATATGAGTTTGAACTAGTAATCACAGTTGACTTGTCATGGTAAAAGCCTGTTCTCACTCACTCTAACCAGGAGTGAATGGGAAGAGAGTACATCTAACTTGTTAGTTTTCACAAGTACTGTGTGAATGCTCGCTATCTCTAAAGCATTGCTCTTCCAGTTGTAAGAATAAACCATGGTCCCCGATTTCAAGAATTTATGGTGTAATATAGTGCACAGACACAGATACAGTCATACAATAGGGAGAACTAAAAAAAGGCTGCATGGGGAGGGGAAGGGTACCTGCATTAAGATTCAGATTTAAATTAAACCAATATTTAACCAATGAGCTACTGGATTTCAGGAGCTTTTCTCAGCATTCACTGCCGTTTCATACTGAACCAATCACCCACAGCTCTAAATTGGAACATTAGTTATTGTGATATGCAGTAATCACTTTAAAATCCCATTGCAATGGTGTTATTTAAGATAGTTCTGTCTGTGTTTGAAGTCAGGAGAAAAGACGAAAGGCTCGAAAAGACTTTTCATGGCTGATTATAGTAGAGTTTCCTTTCTCGGTTCCTCCCAGGTCTTGTATGATAATCTATTCAATCATTTACTTCATTAACTAATTCAACAACAAACATTTATTAAGCTCCTATTATGTGTCCAAAACTGTGCTAGGCATTGGGGATTCAAAGATGGGTAAGTTACATTCCCCAGGCTCAAGAGGCTCACAGTTTAGTGAACAAAAACAACAGTATAGCAACAGGTATATTACTATGTTATGTAATAAATTCTATTATTGAGGAATGGAGGAGAGATATATGCATGGTTTTCCTAGAATTAGTCCTAGTTTGTCTCTGGGAAAAAGGACAAGTTTGTGAAGCGTATCTTTGGGCCCATCAGTGCCCTGGACACTTCCGTAATCTTTGATTTTCTACTCTACTCACTCCAGACCCTTACCCTGAATACCGTGCCCAAGGCACAAGTTCTCTTTTTATTTGTCATCTAATCCATCCCTAAAGAAATATTGATTATTCCTTTCTTGATATTTCTTCCCTTTCAGGATTAGAGTTTCAAGAGGGACATCTTGAAGAACCAACCATTTAAGTACAAAATGAGGGATGAATGTGAGAAAGGCCTTTAGTTAGGGTGCCTGCCGAGGGCTCCACCATTCTCATCATAGAGGTTCCTGTGCCATATGGTGAAAAAAAAAATGGATTATTTTTAAGACAGGGTCTCAGTCTGTTGCCCAGGCTGGAGTACAGTGGCATGACTACTGCGACACCAGAGTGAGACTCTAAGTAAGCCTGGCTATATATATATATATATATATATTTTTGAGATAGAGTCTCCCTCTGTTGCCCAGGCTGGAGTGCAGTGGTGTGATCTTGGCTCACTGTCACCTCCACCTCCCGGGTTCAAGTGATTCTCCTGCCTCAGCTTCCCAAGTAGCTGGGACTATAGGCGTGGGCCACCATGCCCGGCTAATCTTTCATTTTTAGTACAGATGGGGTTTCACCATGTTAGCCAGGCTGGTCTCGAACTCCTGACTTCAGGTAATTCGCCCGCCTCAGCCTCCCGAAGTGCTGGGATTACAGGCGTGAGCCACTGTGCCCGGCCGCCTGGCTAATTTTTAAAATTTTTTTTGTAAAGACAGAGTCTCTCTATGTTGCCCAGGCTTGTCTTAAACTCCTGAGCTCAAGTAATCTGCTGGCCTCAGCCTCCCAAAGTGCTGGCATGAGCTACAGCACCCATCCAAAAAACAATGGATCTTGCAGATTGAGAGATCTGAATTTTAATTCTTGCTCCCACATACACTGGTGGTCTTGGGCAAGTTACTTAGCTTCCTTGAGGCTATTTCCTTATTATTAAAAGAGAATAAGAAGTGTCATTTCAGGTACCTATTGTACAAATCAAATTGAGGTCAGTATATCTAAATTGCCGGATGCAATATACGTTGAAGCTATTAATAACAAATTACAATGGGGAGAGACCAACAATAGATAAGACTAATAACTAAAATGTAGAATGTCAGGGTAATTAAGGCTATGGAGGGGAAAAAATGGCAGGGAAAAGAGGAAGCAATTTTAGGGATGATTTGCGACTTTAAATGAGATGGCCAGGGAAGATCTTACTCTAAAGGGGTTGTTTGAATAAAGCTGTGAAAGAAGTGAGGGAATGACTCACATAGAAATCTGTAGGAAGAGAGTTCCAGGCAGATACCAGTGTGGCTGGAGGGCAGGAGCTGTGTGTGGAGGAAAGAAGGCAGGACGCAGTGGGAAATGAAGACAGAGGAGAGATGTGAAGATGTAGGGCGTGGGATTCTGCAGACTGCTTGCACCTTTATTGGGTCATGGGTCATTACAAGAGTTTGGCTTTTATTCTTTTCTTTTCTTTTTTTTTTTTTGAGACGGAGTCTCGCTGTGTCGCCCAGGCTGGAGTGCAGTGGCGCGATCTCGGCTCACTGCAAGCTCCGCCTCCCGGGTTCCCGCCATTCTCCCGCCTCAGCCTCCAAGTAGCTGGGACTACAGGCGCCAGCCACCGCGCCCGGCTAGTTTTTTGTATTTTTAGTAGAGACGGGGTTTCACCGTGTTAGCCAGGAGGGTCTCGATCTCCTGACCTCGTGATCCGCCCGCCTCGGCCTCCCAAAGTGCTGGGATTACAGGCTTGAGCCACCGCACCCGGCTGGCTTTTACACTTAGAGAGACAGGAAGCTTTTGGAGATTCTTGTGGAAAAGAGCAATGTGATCAGATTTACATTTTTAAATAATCTCTCAAGAGGGATAAATAATGTGACAAAACAAGCATCATCATATGTTAACGATAGAATCTAGGTTGTGGATATACCTGTTTACTGTAAAAAGTTTTTCAGGCTGGGCACAGTGGCTCATGTCTATGATCCCAGCACTTTGGAAGGCCAAGGCAGGCAGATCACGAGGTCAGGAGTTCAAGCCCAGCCTGGCCAACATGGTGAAATCTCATCTCTACTAAAATTACAAAAATTAGCTGGGCATGGTGGTGGGTGCCTATAATCCCAGCTACCTGGGAGACTGAGGCAGGAGAATTTCTTGAACCTGGGAGGCTGAGGTTGCAGTGAGCCGAGATCCCGCCACTGTACTCCAGTGCAGGGAATAGAGCAAGACGCTGTCTCAAAAAAAAAAAAAAAAAAATTAATTCAGCTTTACTGTAAGTCTGAAAACATTCATAATAAAATGTTGGGGGAAAAAGATTCACTCTGGTTGACAGTGTGAGAAGAGGCTGAAGGGGTCAAAGGTAGAGCAGGGAGACTGGATGTGGAGGCTAATAGGATAACCCAGGGGAAAGCTGGTGGCTTGGAGACGGCAGTGGTACTGGAGGTAGAGACAGGGTTTTGAGTCTGCTATTGTTTGGAGGGACAACCAGGAGGATTTCTCAGCAGATTGGTTGCAGAGTATGAGAAAGAGAGGAGTCAAGCTTGATGTCAAGTTCTTTGGCCTGAGCAACTGGACAGATGTAGTTACCTGTCCTAGAAAACGGCCAGGCTGCCATATTCCATGTTTCGATTTTAGAAGGGCCCCTGCCCACTGTAAAGCAGGTGAATGTATCTTTGTGTCCTCCTTTCCCAAGGACTTTCCTTGTCCTCCCCAGACCCAGGCTGTCACCCTGTGTGGCCTCTCCTAGCCTGACCCCTTTATGATGCTCACTGCATGCTTCCATCCAAGCCTTGGTATTGCTATAGTAGCTATAGAGTAGAAATAGAGCTAGTAGTAGTATGGAGTAGAAATAGAGCTAGTAGTAGTATAGAGTAGAAATAGAGCTAAACTTGGAATCAGAAGACCATGCCTCAGATACATTGTCGAACTTTTCTGAACCCCAGTTTTCTCGTTCATAAAACAAAGCTAAAAATGCATATCAAGAGCTTGGTGGGAAGTGAGAAAACAAATGATCGAAGATTGAACTTGAAGATAATCTTGTGCATTTCCTCTTTCCTGCTCTGTTTTCTTCACATGTAATTCCCCACTGAAATTTGCCCATTTTGGATCTCATTACCCTGAAGGTCCTGGATTTGTTGGAAAGTTCCGTGGAATTCCTGGAGTTCTATGGTGCCATTGTCAAGTACAGAGCACTGGCCTAGGAGCTAGGACATGGGAGTTCCAACCCTGCTCTTTCTCACACGAGCTGAGTGAGTGACTTTCACAGGTTGCTTCAACCTTCTGCAACTTACTTTTGTTGTCTCGATATTCTCTGAGGTGCCTCCTTTCTAGACAGTGCCTATCAGGTGCTTCCTCGCAGAAACGTCATTTAATTCTCACAGTGACTCTATGAAGTAAATACTTTCTGATTCTGGAATTTTCCCACTTGTTTGGTCTAAACTAGGGCTCCACAATCCCCAGGCTGCAGACAGGTCTGTGGCCTGTTAGGAACTGGGCTGCACAGCAGGAGGTGAGCTGCCAGCACGCATTACCACCTGAGTTCCGCCTTCTGTCAGATCTGCCGCAGCATTAGATTCTCATAGGAGCACAAGCTCTATAGTGAACTGTGCATGTGAGGGATCTAGGGTGCTTGCTCCTTATGAGAATCTAATGCCTGATGATCTGAGATGGAACAGTTTCATTCCCAAACCATCCCCCCGCCAATCCCCCACCATGGAAAAATTGTCTTCCGTAAAACCAATCCCTGGTGCCAAAAAGGTCTGGGACTGCTGGTCTAAACCATTTTGGATTCTAAAGGTAACATTTTCAGTTCAGTATGTCTATGCTTGAGTGTATTTAATCCTACATTAACATATATTTATTGAATGCTTAGCCTGGGTGAGGAGGGAGGTGGGCCTTGTGAGCCCCTTGAAGTCATGCTCCTCCAGCTGTTCCTCCCATGAAGAATCACTCTTGGTAGTCAGAGTGTGAAGAACTGGGAACGTGTTTATAGCCAGGTCTAAGAGCTGGTCATGGACTCTGAAACAAGAAGAAACTAAAAGTAATGAGTTCCTTGATCCTTGAAGAGTTTCCCTTAAAGTTGAGATGAACCCTGGCTGAAAAAAAATGTTTCTAAAAGAGATTCAGTGTATCTTTTCCAAAGATTTGAAGACTTTTGTAAATTATTACAGTCTTTTGAGATTGTTTAAAACTTTCTTGTTGGGACAGAGGGAAATGGATGATGAGCTCTCATGCCTCCAAAGGTGTTTTACAAATTACAGTATCACTGTGATGCTGTTCTAAGAACGGCCACTTCTAATCTCTTCCTTCTAAGCTCAAATAGAAGAAAGTTCTCCCTTCGCTTCTCTTGTCCACATGTGAAAAGAATAATGCCTGTTTCCTGTCATTCTATTATTAACTTCATTCTCAGTAAAGGGAAGCAGGCCCAGTGGCCACTGGAAAAAAAGAAAACCCAAGAAATACTTGAAAGCTTACCTTTCTACCCCATTAACAAGGCCAACTCTAGGGTGGGGAAGTGGTTTTATTTTATGCTAACTTAGCTAGCAACTATGAGAGGTTGGCTTGCATTTTTATCATTGGCTTTATTTTAATCTGTGAGACCAGTTGGATCATTTAAGAACCTCAAAAGTTGCCAAATGTTGCATTTTCTATCTACCAGCATAGATGGATTTAATAATTGAATGCTGAAACTCAATTGTAGAGATAATCTGTGAATTCTTAATTTGTTTATCAAAAATATAGGTAGAGTGCAATGACAGACTTTTTTTGAGGGGGAGGGTGGGATCAAGCTTGAAGATGCAATTGCATTACTCTGCAGCTCTACCCTGTGCACAAGTACACGAATATGAGATTTATTATATTAGTACTGTGTTAATGGTGTCATTGGCGATTAAAACACCAGAAATATCAAAGCAAAATTAAATTCCTCAAAGTAAAGAATAATTGAGGCCAGGTGCAGTGGCTCACGCCTGTAATCCCAGCACTTTGGGAGGCCAAGGCGGGCGGATCATGAGGTCAGGAGATCGAGACCATCCTGGCTAACATGGTGAAACCCGTCTTTACTAAAAATACAAAAAGTTAGCTAGGCGTGGTGCCGGGTGCCTGTAATCCCAGCTACTTGGGAGGCTGAGGCAGGAGAATCACTTGAACTTGGGAGGCAGAGGTTGCAGTGAGCTGAGATCGTACCACTACACTCTAGCCTGGTGACAGAGTGAGACTCCATTTCAAAAAAAAAGAATAATTGAAAAGTTAAAAATTAATATATTATCTAACCAATTTTTTTTTGCCACTGCTGTGTGACACTATTTTTATAGCTTTTTTGAGGTATAATGAACACACCGTGAACTGTATGTATTTAAAATGTACACTTTGATGAGTTTTGACATAGCACACGTCCATGAAACCATCACTGCAATCAAGATATGTGAATGTATCTACATTTCTGAAAGATTCTTTGTGAATCTTTGTAATCTATCTTTTCTCCCCTCCCTAGCCTCCCTCTTCTTCCCAAGGCAACAACTGATCTGCATGGTGTCACTATAGTTTAGTTTGCATTTTATCAGATTTTATATAAATGGAATAATATAATACGTGGTTATTTTTGTCTGTCTTCTTTTATTCAGCTCATTATTTTGGTCTTTTTTTTTCATATGGTTCAGACAGTAAGAAAGTACATTATTTTGAGTTAATTTATGTTGTTGCACATAGCAATATTCTTATTCTTTTTTAAATTTGAGTCTTTTTTATGGTGCAGTAGCAATGCATTATATGGATACAGCACAATTTATTTATTCATTCCTCTGTTGAGGGACATTTGGGTAGTCTTCCAGTTGAGGGACATTTGGGTTGTTTCCAGTTTTGGCTATTACACATAAAGCTGCTAGGAACATTCCTTTACAAGTCTTTGCTTTCATTTATCTTAGGTAAATGCCTAAGAATGAAATCACTGAGTTGTATGGCATGTATATATTTAGCTTTAAAACTGTCAAAGTGTTTTCCAAATTTATTGTACAATTTTATATTTCTTCAATCAGTATATAAAAGTTCTAGTAGTTCCACATCCTCCCCAGCACTTGATGCGGAGAGTCTTTTTAATTTTAGCCATTCTAAAAAAAGTAATGTTTGGAGCCGGGTGTGATGGCTTATACCTGTAATCCCAGCATTTTGGGAGACCGAGGTGGCTGGATCATAAGGTCAAGAGATCGAGACCATCCTGGCCAACATGGTGAAACACCATCTCTACGAAAAATACAAAAATTAGCTGGTCATCGTGCACCTGTAATCCCAGCTACTCAGGAGGCTAAGGTAAGAGAATCACTGGAACCTGGGAGGTGGAGGTTGCAGTAAGCCAAGATGGTGCCACTGCACTTCAGCCTGGCGACAGAGGGAGATTCCGACTCAAACAAACAAACAAACAAACAAAAGTAATGTTTGGAAATGTAGTGAGATCTCATTGTGGTTTTAATTTGCATTTCCCTAATGCCTAATGGTATTGGACAACTTTTGATGTACTTGCCATCTGTATATCTTCTTTGATCGAATATCTGTTCAAGTCTTTTTCTCATTTGAAAAAGTGGGTTGTCTTCTAATTGAATTGTAAGAGTTCTTTGTATGTTCTAGATACAAGTTTTTTTTTTTTTTCTTATATATGCTTTGCAAATATTTCTTCCCAGTCTGAGGCTTGCCCTTTATTTTCATTGCAATGTCTTTACAAGAACAAAATTTTAATTGATGAAGTCCAATTTATTATTTTACCTTACAGTTTGTGCTTTTTGGTGTCATATTTAAGAAAACCTTGGGCTGGGTGCAGTGACTCACACCTGTAATCCCAGCACTTTGGGAACCTGAGGTGAGTGGATGACAAGGTCAAAAATTCGAGACCAGCCTGTCCAACATGGTGAAACCCTGTCTCTAATAAAAATACAAAAGTTAGCCAGGCGTGGTGGTATGTGCCTGTAATCTCAGCTGCTAGTAGGTAGGCTGAGGCAGGAGAAGCGCTTGAACCTGGGAGGCGGAGGTTACAGTGAGCTATCGCACCCTTGCACTCCAGCCTATGTAACAGAGTGAGACTACATCTGGGGAAAAAAAAAAAAGGAAAACCTTGCCAAACCCAAGGTCACTAAGATGTATTCTGTTTTCTTTTAGAATTTTGTGGTTTTAACCATTACATTTAGGTCTATAATCCATTTTTAATTAAATTTTGTACTACAAACTATTGCTTAGCACAATTTTAAGAAGACCTAAATAAATGGAAAGCTATGTTGTGTTCATGGATTGGAAGACTCAGTACTGTTAAGAAGGCAGTTCTCCCCAAATTGATTTATAAATTAAACACAATCCCAATTAAAATCCCCGCAGCCTTTTTTTGTAGAAATTGACAAGCCTATTTTAAAATTTGTATGGTAATAGAAAGTACCCAAAATAGACAAAACAACTTTAAAAAGAACAAATTTGGATGACTTACAGTGTTAAGTCAGTGTAAATCTTACACTATCTGATATCAAGGCTTACTATAAAGCTATAGTTATCAAGAAAATTTGGAAATGGTGTATAGATGAATAGATTAATGGAGCAGAATATAAAATCTAGAAATAAACACACACATTTAGTCAATTGCTCTTTGACAAATGTGGCAAGGCAATTTAATGGGGAAAGTAAAATCTTTTCAACAAATGTTGCTAGAACAATGAGATATTTATAGGCAATAAAATGACCTGGATACTGTGAACATTTTAAGGAAACATTATCAAGGACCTAATAAAATATCATGATTTGAGTAGGATTTTCAAAGAATAAGTAAGTGATTAGAAATAAATTCTCCACTGAAAAAGCTAAAAAATTTGTATTATCATCAACCGAGGAAAATTCATACAAATGGATCATATAAGTGGTAGTCAATATTGACAAGTATTGGGTTCATCAGTTAATCTGAGTTTGCGCTTCTAAGCAAAAAAAAAAAATAAAAAAAAAAAAAAAAAAAAAAAAAAAAAAATTGATTCCATTTCAACATATAGAAAATAGGAACCAACGCAAATAAGAGTCACATATTCTATCATTCTGTTTGTACACAGGAAACCCCAATTTTCATAAAGCACATTTTAAAAGCTGATGAATAAAGATCAACATGTAGGTTGCTTTTAAACAGTTTGCATAAAATCGAGTAAAAACAAACAAAGCCTCTGTTTTACGTGCATTTTATCTATTTTCGCATGTCAGATGGGAGTTTATAGTAGCAAACACAAAATTGGGAAATGACTGTGAAAGATTTACTAGTTTAAAGGAAATTTATTTGTGCTCTGTCCCCTTAATACTACTTATATTTAAATCTCTCTTCTCTAGCTATTATCACTGTTTCATAACAAAATAATACAAAACTTTTCATTCTTTCTCCCATTTAAACTAACTGCAGATTTGTTAGGGGCCTTGCTGCTTTCCACGCCAGTAGATGGCATTCTTATTCTTGTTTTTATTTTAATAGTCTTACGTTCATGATAAATGTAATGCTGTGTACTGTATACCGGACCCACATTTGGTTCTGGTTCCCACAGTCCAAGTTCAGGTTGACCAGTTTCGGATGCACATGGAAAGGAGAGGAACATACTCAAGAGAAGGGTAAAAGTGCAATACTTGACAAACTGAGATGTTTCCAAAAAATTGTTGCTTGTTTCTTTTTCACTTTGCTGGGTATTTCCAGTCGAGTGAGGGTGGAAGGTTTTGGCAGAGGGGAGGACTGAAACCTGATTGTGCAGTGTCTCCGTCGCTTCTAATTAATGGGTTAACTTTCCCACTTCTAGGGTGATGACTTAGGTTTTCAGGCTGTGTCTACTCCTTGTTCCCCTATGCGAGATGGCTGCTGAGCACAGGGGATGGGTGACCTGATGGAAACAGTGTGGGGTCTGGGTCTGTTTGCTGGCCGTTTTGGAGATGTTTCCTGTTCCTCTGGACACTGTGGACCTGATGGCTTTCCTGCTGTGATCTATTCTCTTAGCAATGTCATGGGTTCCTCCCCTGGCTCTGTGGGTGCTGCAGTGTGCAGATCTCAGCCACAGACTCTATCCTGCTCTGGTGTGACTATCTACCCCAGGGCCTCTGCTTCAGGGTCATCCTCTCAACAGGACCGTTTGTGGTTAACCATCTGGCTTGCTACTCTCAGCTGCCACATGACTCTCTCACTGAGAATACCTGTGAATGTCTGGTTTCCTTCCACACCCTCCACATGAAACCTTGGGAATCTCAGGGCCACCAAATTTGGCTTCCTGCCTATATGTACCCCTCTGCCATTCCTATTTTACTGTGATTACCATATTCTGAGCGGGAGCAGAATGCAAAGTGGCATCTCTTCCCAGGGTTCCAAATGGAAAAGAGGCTCAAAGGCCCTTGCCTTAACCTTCCATCTCTCTGGGATGGCTATATGTTCACCAGGTCTTCAGGAACCACACATGTCTCTCCACCCACTCTCTTTCTTCAAATTTTCGTCTCCTTCTCCCACCCCAGAAAGGGCAATTCTTCCTATGATATCTGTTGACAACTTCCTTTAAGTTCTTTTCTGCCATACAGATGATCTTTGCCCCAGATCAGTGTTCTCAACATTGTCGTACCCAAGGCTCCACTTTCATTTAACAAATACTTTGAATACCTCTGACAGCAAGTGTTAAAACTGTGTTAAAACTTTATTGTAAGGGAGAAATAAAAGGGAAGGAATTTGTTCTAAAAGATGTTTGTCCCATATGTAGAATCACCATGAATCCTACAGCCAGTAGAATCACTATGAATCCTACAGCCACAAATGCAGACTGATGTAAATGTCTCATTGTTGACTCGAATATCATGAGTGGACTGACTTTCTAAAACTGTGAACCCTTTTGATAAAATCTGAACATAAAGTATGATAATCCCTTGATTTACTTTGCAGTTATTATTCTGGGAAGTCAGTAGTGCAATCTTTTTTGTTTGTTTGTTTGTTGACATAAATAATACTATTGTTTATATGTGAAACTAAGTGAGGTAATTATAAACATACCTTCATTAATGTCATGATGTTTTGTGGGAACTGGAATAATTCTTCCTTGTGCAGGACTATCTTGTATATTGCAAGACACACAGTGCCTCTGCCTCCTGTCAACTAAATGCCACTAGTGTCCCCAGTCATTGTGACAACTAACCTCCAATCCAATTTCCAAAACTTCCCCTAAGGTGCGGTAGCATTCCCATTGAGAACCATTGTTCTAGGCAGTACCTTCCCATAAAATATGTTTATAATCTCTCCCAGGTCCACCCATCACATATTTGGCAACCATTTGCAAAATGAGCCTTTTGTTCATATAGCACTTTCAGATCATCCCAACATCTATGCTGTGGGACTTCTTGGTACAAGTTCCTCTGTTATTGATACATCTGGGGACTTCCAAATTTCTCAGACTTTTGTTTGAAAACCATAGTGCCATACTGCCTTCTATTCTTGTCTTTGCCCATATTTCTATTGAACCATTTTGTCATTGATTGAATTAACTGAATGCCTCTGGATTAGGAAATATAAGGAAGATAAGGAACCAGAGCGATCAAGTGACTCACAGAGTCCCAGAGATGGAAACTGAGTAGACCAGGACCAGAGGCCCTATCTTCTATCTAGATATTTCCTACTATGTCATATTATTATTACCTTATAAATTAATTCTTGGCCAGGCATGGTGGCTCAATTACAGCACTTTGGGAGGTGGAGGCAGGTGGATCGCTTGACCCTAGGAGTTCAAAATCAGCCTGGGCAATATAGCTAAACCCCATCTCTACCAAAAAAATACAAACATTAGTCGGGCGAGTTTGTGCGCCCTGTAGTCCCAACTACTCAGGAGGCTGAGGCAGGAAGATCACCCGAGCCTGGGAGGTGGGGTTGTAATGATCTGAGATCACACCATTGCACTCCAGTTTGACCGATAGAGCTAGACCCTTTCTCAAAACAAATAAACAAAACAAACAGAACACCAAAATTTTATTATTTGCCTTATTATTTGGAAATCAGTGTCCAANGTGTGGGGTCTGGGTCTGTTTGCTGGCCGTTTTGGAGATGTTTCCTGTTCCTCTGGACACTGTGGACCTGATGGCTTTCCTGCTGTGATCTATTCTCTTAGCAATGTCATGGGTTCCTCCCCTGGCTCTGTGGGTGCTGCAGTGTGCAGATCTCAGCCACAGACTCTATCCTGCTCTGGTGTGACTATCTACCCCAGGGCCTCTGCTTCAGGGTCATCCTCTCAACAGGACCGTTTGTGGTTAACCATCTGGCTTGCTACTCTCAGCTGCCACATGACTCTCTCACTGAGAATACCTGTGAATGTCTGGTTTCCTTCCACACCCTCCACATGAAACCTTGGGAATCTCAGGGCCACCAAATTTGGCTTCCTGCCTATATGTACCCCTCTGCCATTCCTATTTTACTGTGATTACCATATTCTGAGCGGGAGCAGAATGCAAAGTGGCATCTCTTCCCAGGGTTCCAAATGGAAAAGAGGCTCAAAGGCCCTTGCCTTAACCTTCCATCTCTCTGGGATGGCTATATGTTCACCAGGTCTTCAGGAACCACACATGTCTCTCCACCCACTCTCTTTCTTCAAATTTTCGTCTCCTTCTCCCACCCCCAGAAAGGGCAATTCTTCCTATGATATCTGTTGACAACTTCCTTTAAGTTCTTTTTCTGCCATACAGATGATCTTTGCCCCAGATCAGTGTTCTCAACATTGTCGTACCCAAGGCTCCACTTTCATTTAACAAATACTTTGAATACCTCTGACAGCAAGTGTTAAAACTGTGTTAAAACTTTATTGTAAGGGAGAAATAAAAGGGAAGGAATTTGTTCTAAAAAGATGTTTGTCCCATATGTAGAATCACCATGAATCCTACAGCCAGTAGAATCACTATGAATCCTACAGCCACAAATGCAGACTGATGTAAATGTCTCATTGTTGACTCGAATATCATGAGTGGACTGACTTTCTAAAACTGTGAACCCTTTTGATAAAAATCTGAACATAAAGTATGATAATCCCTTGATTTACTTTGCAGTTATTATTCTGGGAAGTCAGTAGTGCAATCTTTTTTGTTTGTTTGTTTGTTGACATAAATAATACTATTGTTTATATGTGAAACTAAGTGAGGTAATTATAAACATACCTTCATTAATGTCATGATGTTTTGTGGGAACTGGAATAATTCTTCCTTGTGCAGGACTATCTTGTATATTGCAAGACACACAGTGCCTCTGCCTCCTGTCAACTAAATGCCACTAGTGTCCCCAGTCATTGTGACAACTAACCTCCAATCCAATTTCCAAAACTTCCCCTAAGGTGCGGTAGCATTCCCATTGAGAACCATTGTTCTAGGCAGTACCTTCCCATAAAATATGTTTATAATCTCTCCCAGGTCCACCCATCACATATTTGGCAACCATTTGCAAAATGAGCCTTTTGTTCATATAGCACTTTCAGATCATCCCAACATCTATGCTGTGGGACTTCTTGGTACAAGTTCCTCTGTTATTGATACATCTGGGGACTTCCAAATTTCTCAGACTTTTGTTTGAAAACCATAGTGCCATACTGCCTTCTATTCTTGTCTTTGCCCATATTTCTATTGAACCATTTTGTCATTGATTGAATTAACTGAATGCCTCTGGATTAGGAAATATAAGGAAGATAAGGAACCAGAGCGATCAAGTGACTCACAGAGTCCCAGAGATGGAAACTGAGTAGACCAGGACCAGAGGCCCTATCTTCTATCTAGATATTTCCTACTATGTCATATTATTATTACCTTATAAATTAATTCTTGGCCAGGCATGGTGGCTCAATTACAGCACTTTGGGAGGTGGAGGCAGGTGGATCGCTTGACCCTAGGAGTTCAAAATCAGCCTGGGCAATATAGCTAAACCCCATCTCTACCAAAAAAATACAAACATTAGTCGGGCGAGTTTGTGCGCCCTGTAGTCCCAACTACTCAGGAGGCTGAGGCAGGAAGATCACCCGAGCCTGGGAGGTGGGGGTTGTAATGATCTGAGATCACACCATTGCACTCCAGTTTGACCGATAGAGCTAGACCCTTTCTCAAAACAAATAAACAAAACAAACAGAACACCAAAATTTTATTATTTGCCTTATTATTTGGAAATCAGTGTCCAAATATATATATATATTATTACTATATATATATATATATAGTATTATTACTATTATTTTGAGATAGGGTCTCGCTCTGTCCCCCAGGCTGGAGTGCAGTAGCATAGTCTCAGCTCACTGCAACCTCCGACTCCTGGGTTCAAGCGATTTTTCTGCCTCAGCCTCCTGAGTAGCTAGGATTATAGGCACATGCCACCAAGCCCAGCTATTTTTTGTATTTTTAGTAGAGACAGGGTTTCACCATGTTGGTCAGGCTGGTCTTGAACAGCTGACCTCATGATCCACCCGCCTCGGCCTCCCAAAGTGCTGAGATTACAGGCATGAGCCACCGTTAAATCAACACAGCAGGACCTGCTTGTGCCTGGGTGAAGGTACCCATTGAGTTTCTCAACACTGTAGACCTACAAAGTAGGGACCCCACTAATGCTACAGCCACCTCATGAGGCCCAGTCAAGGAAGTCTTTCAATTACACATATAGCTCCTTTTTGGACCCAAGGTGTCTCCTTGACTTTACTGAGTTTCCTATACCATATTTAACCATTGTTATAGTCAGGGTTTGTTTACTGTATTGTCTGATTTATTTGTTTTTTAATGTGAAAGTTTCCATTGCTTAGGTTTCCAGTTGCTGACTTGGAACAATCCATTTGCCTGGAACCAGATATTATAATAAAGTGAATCAAACATATAAAAAAAATGGCAACAGTTTAACCTTCTTCTCTTGATATAGCAAGCCCTGTTTAAAAGGAAGGAAATTTGTGTCTTCTGTACAAAATTAAAAAATAATTTCTTTGTCAAGGGAAAATTTTATGATCCAATTCCCCCAATTTGAGTACTTCTGATCTACCTAAATGTTACCCTTTCTAAATCAAGAAAAGTATGTTAGGTGTAATGGTTGAGTTGTGAATGATTAAAATCTGCATGTGTATTAGGGAGAGAATGCATATGTAGCAATTGACTTAACAAGGTGTGGAGCCTTGTGCACATTTATGTCTGAAATCCAAATCAAGCCCTTAACAGGCAAGATTCTTTAATATACATGAGAAATAGGCTTTATCCTGCCATAATGACCTGCAGCCTCTTAGACGTGACTCTCTACAGACCGATCACTCCACAGAAAGGTTGGCCAGCTCACTGAAGCCATTATCTTTTATTTATGCAGATCAGATTGTGACAATCCTTGGAATTCTTTGTTTTATCTCCCTCTCTCTTTTTAATCCTCTTGATGTGGGTTTTTTCTTTCTGTTTCTATATAGGCAACTCCCCAAACAAGCATTTGCATGACTTCCCAAGTCATTGAATGAAAATATTAGAGTATAATTTGGTTAGCTTGTATTACTACACAAAGAAAAGAAAACTGTTTTAATTTTGGAGGCTACTAGATAAAGGGAAAAGGGAAAGTTCCTTAATTTTTTAAGCCACACAGGGAGCTATGTACTGTGCCAACATAGTAACCAGCACCAAATCCCAATAGTTTACATTTTCATTATTTAATATGCCCTCTAGAGTTTTGGATGTGGCTCAGAAATTTTTTTAAAACAAATTTCTTACATATGACCTTAATTTCAATGAGTATGCTTTAAAAAGCTGTAGCTTTCTTCCTTTTACATTTCCCATTAGTCAATATTAGCTACATATTCATGGTTGAGAACCTAAATAGCATACTTTTTATAAAAAAATGTAGGGGTGACTTTTTTATGGGTGTGTTTCCAGTGATCTTTTCCTCTGGGGATGGGGGTAGTATTCAATAGTAGGAGTTGAAAGAGAGAGAGAAGAATATTATTTTTGATTGTAGTAGTTTAGTCTCCATTGCATATTACCATTTTTTTTTTCCTCCTGTAGTGCTGTTCTTTCTAGCTTTTATCTGAGCCAAGTAGCAAGGCAAGAAACCCACTGAGAGATCAGGAAAGAACGGTGGTAGGAAGGATTTTCCCAGTTGATTTGGGGTAGTGCTGAATTCAGCTGACATCCTTAGGGTTCTTATTCCTGCGTTTAATCCATAAGCATTTTACTGAATGCTAATTAAGTTGCAGTTACTTTGCTAGATGCTATAGCAGATATAAGAATGAAACAAGTACTATTCTTACCTTTTCTTTATTCATTTGATAAATATTTGCTATCCACTGGCAACACAATACCAAACCAGCAGCCACAGTGATCTTTTCAGTCCAGTGTGGAAGACGACCTGAGTAAGTGATGGGGAATGTGACAGAACAGGGTAAGTTGTGCTGGCTGTCATAAAAGTAGAAGTGTTGGGTGGTGTGGGAGCATTAAACATGGGACATTAACTTAGGGTGTATGTGCCGGGGTTAGCAAAGGTTTCCCTGAAGCAATAAAGTTTATGTTGAGACAGGAAACGTGACACCAAGTTAGCCCTTGGAATGTAGGGAATGGAGTGTCCCAGGAAGATGGAACAACAGTTTGGATGAAGGTTGAGGTGAGTCATGCATTGGAGGAACTAAGAGAAAGCCCTAAGCCAATTTGGACTCAGTTCCTCTTTCTCATCTAGATGGTGAATCTCAAGGGCTGCTCTGCAGTGGCTGCTCGTGTCTGTCTTCAGTGACTGGAAAAGATGAGGTGGTTAGGAGCAGCTCACCATCTACAAATCACATCTCCCTAGGATTGGGGTAGCACCAGCCCCTGTCCACCCTGTCACAGCAGAGATTAGGTGACGGGGAAGAGAGTTCAAAAAGTAGATTGGGATGGAGGTAATGTAAAGAACAGGCAACCTATAAAATATTAATTGATGATAAGGTAAAATTTCTCTCCACAAACAAGGAATCACTGAGCTCCTGAGAGTGAAATGAACTGTATTGCAGGCTCCTTATTATTAACGTTATTAACAGCTTTCTAGGAATGAGTTTTTAGCTGTTGGTTTAAGGCAGAGGACTAAGAACATGGGATTTGGGGCAAAATTCCGTGGGGGATTTGGAGAATAGAGAAGAGATGGGACTAAACTACTGAATAAGAGAGGGAAAAAGTGTAAGACTTGAACAGCCAGAGACTCCATGAGGGTAAGGGGGCACAGGGGCTTCAATTACTTATCCATCTTGTCACTATCCAAACCACTCAGGGTGACAGTGGATACCTCTATCTGCATCTGAAGGTGGAGGCATCATAATTTATTAGAGATGAAGTTTGCCGTTGTTCCCTCTTCTATGGTTATCAGGAAAGACATTTTCCACCACAACAAAGGAAATTCCAGCATCAGTAGGAAGACATGTTTTTTGGGATTGAGAATAAGGTATAAAAGAATAGTCCTGGAAGGATACATTACCTAAGTGCCTTCGGGAGAGAAAAACAATTTTTTAAAAAAACTTTTAATTGTCATGGAATATTGCACTAAATGGCACTGCATTTATGAGTTTCTTGTTATTTTAGTTAGGGCATTTGTTTTTCTATTCATTTTTTCAAAAAAAAAAAAAACTTCAAATATCAGAAGTAACTTTAGGGAACGTGTTTAATCTCAGAAAAATCCCTCATGGCTTTAATTTATAATGGGTCAGGATTATTGTTTAATTTTTGAGATGAAGAAACTACAGAAGAGACCCTATTTGGCTACATTTATGCAGCAGACCAATGGTGAAGCATGCAGTGCAAAGTGGGAATCCTAGGAACACAGAAAGAAAACTAGTTTGAGAATAGTAGAAACAAAGGGGGAGGTATACATTTTTTAAAATAATAAAAAACTTCTAAAACTCATCTGTGCAAAAGTGCCGGGACCCCCTTAAGCAGAGCTTGTCATTTTGTACTGACATTATACGAGTATGTGGTTTTGACCAATTAATGCTAGTTTCAGGTGGATGGGTTTTATATTAATACTAATCACTGAAAATGACCATTGAATCTGAAATTTCTGTGTTCCAGGATGACAGCTCCATTCACAGGGCACATCTGTGAGAATGCAGTACTTATTTATGTCATTCTGGATAAGGCAAGCTATCTTGTTCATGTGTGAGAAACTATAATGCATCTTTCACATTTAAAGTGCCCTGTGAAGCTTTCTGCTTCACAACCTCTCTCCTTTTTTCCTTGTTACCTTTAAATTTTTCATACTATCTTGAGCATCTCTCAAAGAATTGCAAATTCTAGCCAGAACATGATTAATTTAGTATTCAGCCTCCTCCGATGGAGCGCACTGCTGTCTGTCCTCCTTAGACAAGGCTACCTCTCCTCTTGGCTCTTAGCAGGGAAAGTGAATTAGGGCAAAGGCCCAGGCTGTTCCAGTGGGCTGCTTGAAAATGAATTTTTACTGGCAGTGCCACAAAGTCAAAAGTGTGGTGTTGCAAAGGCAAAATTACAATATATAGTTGATGTTATTTTAGTTGGGAAGCTCGGTCATCCCATTTTCTTCGCTCAGTTTGCCAAGGAAATATCTATTATTCTTTATTTGGAGGTGAAGGGCAAAATGCAGGCATTTCTCTTCCTGAAATTCCCTACCTTTATTTTGTTCTTGTTTCCAACACTGTTCTTATTTATTTCATCAGCTAATATTTTCTATGAGAAGGTCACTTGTCTTTAATGTTGAAATAAGAGGCACATTTATTTCCATTGTTGGGATTCTTTTAACAGAACTCAATGAAGCTGAGTTATGAAGGCTAATGCCACTATAATCACGATGACTTCTGGTGGTACGCACCAAGGAATTCTGCCCCAGAGTATCTTTTAGACTGGGGTCCATTTGGCTTAATCTTTATGAAGAAGGACAGCAGAAAATACAAAATTCCTCTTTGAAAGGTATTATAAAATCTCATTTGAATATACAATCTATAATTTAATTATTTGTTTAGAAATCCTTCCTGTACAGAATATGATTATCAGGTATTTAAAGCATTTAAATTACCCGGTATGTGGTCAGATCTCAATCCTTGTTAGTGATAATAATGATGATAATGTAATACTGGCACTCCAAAAATATCGCCAAAACAACTTGTTGATAAGAAAAGGCTGAGTTTATTCTTATCGCATCCTAGTTTATTGTAGGACCCCACAGAGCCCTAGTATTGAGTGGCATGGTAAAATCAGCAAGTCTGGTTTAAGACAGGTCTTTTCAAGCTGAGGTGTAGTGGAGATTGGGGAGTTTGGAGGGCTAGGGCTTAGGGGAGTGTGGGAGGGTGATGTTAATTGGACTGAGTAACGATTATCATATGGTAGTTTAAAATTGGTAGAGCTGAGAGTTTTGAAGGATCTTGGGAAGTAAGCAGTCGTTTGAAGAGGTGAACAGTAGATGTTCACTTAAGTGGGATTTCTAGGAAGTTGCTGAAACTAACAATAAAGTTACTTGCAACTTTTTATTGTCTTCTTGGGCAAGCGTTTTCTGAATTAGTAAAGTCATTGAAGACAGGAAGTAATAAAGCAATGTTAACGAGAGTAAAGATAGCTAGCAGTGAAGCAACGTCAACATAATACATGGTAAGTTGTGTGGGTATAGATGGCTTTGATTCTTCTTCCTCCTCCTCTTTTGTTTCCCTCCTCCTGCTCCTCTTCTTTCTTCTCCTTTTCCTGGCATTTTGTAGTTGAAGCTATTTACTATCAGGGAATTCGTTATTTGAGATTAGTTGTGTGTGAGTGTGTGTGTGTGTGTGTGCGCGTTTGTGTGTTTTATATTCTGTGGTAAATATTCTGTGCTAATTTGAAAAGAAGCTGTGTTAGGGAAAATATTTTTGAGGCCCATTTCCAATGTGACTCTTTATATAAAGAGTGTAACCAAAGTACTGGTGGACGTCTATATGTCCTTCAAAATCTAGCTCCTTGAGCCTCCCAGGCATGCCAGAGAGGTATTGGGCTTTGCTACTTTCTTGCCTCCTCTTCCTCCTCCTTACATTTCCAGATCCTCAAAGCAGGAGTTGCATCATCTTTGTACTTGATGCCAGGAATGTACTATGTGTAGAAGATCCAATAAAGAACAAGAAGCAGTCCCTGACCTCTTTGAGTTCCCATGCTAGCAGAGAAGGTAAATAAAATAATGGTCATTTATTTACCTTTTTAATGTTTCTGTGTGCCTAACAGAGCCGTGACTCAATAAATCTGTGCTGAATGAAGAAATGACTATACATCTGTGAGGTGGGTGTGAAAGTGGCTTTATTTTCCTGAGAAATTGGAACCCACACACACACACACACACACACACACACACACACACAGCCCATTTATTGTTTCTCTTCTAAAATTGACTATTTATATCTTTAGTCCACGGTTTGTTATTAGGTTGCTGTATTTTAAAAAAATAGATATGTGGAATTTTATTTTATTATATATTTTATATTTTATTGTATACACTGAGTTAAAAATTTCTTATTGGTTTTAGGGATTGTAAACATCTTTTTGCTGTGTCTGGCTTGTGTCAGTCTCTTTATTTATTTATTTATTTATGACAGGGTCTCTCTCTGTTGCCCAGGCTGGAGTGCAGCGGTATGATCTCAGCTCACTCGCAACCTCCACCTCTGGGCTCAAGCCATCCTCCCACCTCAGCTTTCTGAGTAGCTGGGACTTCAGGTGTACACCACCATGTCCAGCTGATTTTTGTATTTTTTATAGAGATGGAATTTCACTTTTTTGCCCAGGCTAGCCTCGAACTCTTGAGCTCAACAATCCGCCAGCATTGGCCTCCCAAAGTGCTGGAATTAGAGGCATGTGCCAGCGTGCCCGACCCAGTCTCACTTTTTATGTGTTGTCTTTTGTAGTCCAGAAGGTTTAATTTTAACGTACACAAATGTATTAATCTTTTCCTTTATGGCTAGTGTTTTTTTGTCTTGTTTAAGAAAAATTCTCTACCTTGATGTGATAGAGATGTTCTTTATTTTCTTCTAAAAGTTTAAACATTTTGCTTCTTGAGTTTGTTTTATTAAATTTACCTGGAATTGATATTTGTGTATAGTATATGTGGCTATCTGATTTTATTGTAGTTTTCTCACATGGATAAGCTGATCGGTATCAGCGGGATACTCAAGCAGGACCATCTGCAAATCGCTGGGGGTTCTTCCTTTGTTCAACCCTCTCTTCCCTTTTACTTTGTCTTCTAGCTTCAGGCTCCTTAGTTCCCCTGAATTCCCAGCTGCAATCTCCTTAACTCAGAGAGTACACTAGGCTAGGCCTGGGTTCCTCTTCTGTGTGCTGTGACTTCAAAGCTCTCTCAAGGCAGTAAACTGGAATGATCACAGAGCCCACTTCATTTGTCTTCTGTCTCCCAGGGATTATAATCTGTAGCTGTCTGATGGTGGATGTCTTGACAACATTTGTTTCATATATTTTGTCCACTTTTGGTTGGTTCAGGTAAAATGGTAAATCTGGTCTGTTACTTCATTTTGACAGAAAGCAGAAGTCTGAAGAGGGGAATGAGATTTGAACTAGTTAAGATCTGAAGCTGGAGAAGGCAATTTGCAAGACCTAATTTTATGGATCAACAATCTGAGAATTTGCAATGATTCAATACAACTAGATGAGGAAACTGAGGCTACGAGAAATTACATTCTTTTTTTTTTTTTGAGACGGAATTTCCCTCTTGTTGTCCAGGCTGGAGTGCAGTGGCGTGATCTTGGCTCACTGCAACCTCTGCCACCCAGGTTGAAGTGATTCTCCTGGCTCAGCCTCCCAAGTAGCTGGGATCACAAGCGCCGGCCATAATGCCCGGCTAATTTTTTGTATTTTTAGTAGAGATGGGGTTTCACCATGTTGGCCAGGCTGGTCTCAAACTCCAGATCTCAGGTAATCCACCCGCCTCAGCCTCCCAAAGTGTTGGAATTACAGACGTGAGCTACCACACCTGGCCAAGAAGTTACTTTCTAGGTGTGATCTGTGCACCAATTACAGTCAGCATTCCATATCTGTGTGTTCTGCCACTGTGAATTCAACCAACATCAGATCAAAAATATTTGGGAAAAACTCAATAAAAATGAAACAAATACAAACCAATACAGCATAACAACTATTTACATAGCATTTACATTGTATTTGATATTGTAAGTAATCTAGAGGTGAGTTGAAGTACACAGGAGAATGTACATAGGCTGTATGCAAATATTACTCAATTTTACAAGAGGGAATGGAACTCCACAAATTTTGGTATTTGTGGGCGGTCCTAGAATCAATCCCCAATTGATACCAAGGGACAACTGTATTGCAGGGTAAGTAGCCCTTATCTGAAATGCTTGGGTCTATAACTGTTTTAGATTTTGTATTCTTTTGGATTTGGGGATTTTGCATACATATAATGAGATATCTTGAGGAATGGGACCCAAGTCTCAACATGAAATTCATTTATGTTTCATACACAACTTATACACATAGCTTGAAGGTAATTTTATAGAATGTTTTAAAATTATTTTGTGCATAAACAGACTTTGTGTACAAAGGTATCACAAATGTCATCAAAAAGCAAAGGTGTCAGTATCTCAGCCACCCACACAGGCAATCTGTGGTTGTTTGGCATCACCATTATTCCTGATTAAATTTATATACCTCTGATAAGCAATAATTTTCTGACACTTATTCACACAGAAATACCAATAAATACCATTAGTACAGGTGTATTAATGTGTTCAGGGTAACTAAGCAGCAGAGTAGCACCACCAGAATACCTGGATTAGCTGCTAAACAACAGCAACAACAAACAATGCAGGCTTTTGGTCTCCACCTGTGATGCTGTGTTTTGATTAAGAGGTTACTGTCCACTGTATTTTATTTTTTTTAGGTGAGAAAAAGCATCAGAGGCAGTTGCAGGACCAGGAAGTGAATCCTTCAGGGATGAGGAGACTTTCTGCTGGATGGCTTTTTAAAATGTTTCCTCCAAAGAGTCATCTGCCTCATTAACAAAAGTTCTTGAGAAGTCTCTCTTTGATTTCGTAAGCTGACACGACATCTGTTCTGTTACGAATGCATGCTGCTGTAGTCCTTCAATAAGCTCATTGTACATTTTCACCGTGTTATCTGCAGGCACTTTTAATGCAGTGTCACCAACAACATCATCATCATGTTGGCCCTCAAAAAGTTTTGAATTTTGAAATATCTCAGAATCTGGATTTTTGGATTAGAGATCGTCAATCTGTACTATACAGAAAATCAGATGGTGTCTTGAGTTGCATTTTTCCTGAGCTCTGGTATTACGTTTGGAAAGACAAGATAAAAAGGACCTTTTTTCTTGTGCTCATGGTACCTAGGAGAGAAGTTGTGGTTTGGACTAGAATGGAATCAGAGCAGTCGTAAGAAGAGAAACAGTCTTCCTGAAAATTGAAGCCTAAGTTACTGCAAGGCGTCTTCTGTCCTATCCTACAAAGTCCTGCAGCTTCACTTCCACCACAGTCCATTGGTAAAAATCAAGTCATAGGCCCAGCCCAGAGACAAAAGGTGATACAAGGATATGAATACCAGTGTGGTTATACAGTGGAACATCTTTGGAGCCAATTACCATTACATGTTTTGAATGGAGGAATGGGAAATAAAATGAGAGACAGGATATGACCAGATTGTGAGAACTTCGAATGCCAGAATGTAGGCAAAGAGAAATCAAAGACTCTTGTGCATGGGATGAATACAGGGAAATTAGTGTTTTAGGGAGAGTAACTTAGTCGTGATACATACTTCTGATTAGAACAGGGAGTAACTGGATAAAGATGGAGATGTTAGATGGCCATTGCAGTAACTTAGGTGTGCAAAGGAAGAACCAGAGCAAAGGTGGATGCAGTGGGAATAGAAAGGAAAGGATATTTTGAATATGATTTGATCAATCATAATTCTGCCTGCAGAAAGATGGCACATGACAGATATGGAAAGCAAATAAAGAAATATGCCAACTCAAGAAATACATTAAGCCAAGAAATCTTTGAGAATTCATAAAAACAAGAGAGAGAGAGAGGATAAGAGATATATTAAAATGGGAAGGAGAAAGGAAGTAGCAGAGAATAGAAACAGGGTCAATAAAAGTAGAAAAGGACAATGATTATACTCACCTAAATTATAAAGCAAAAAAGGATATTCACAGGGGAGGAGAAAAGAAAACACTGAGTAGAAATGCATACCATTCTGTGTAAACTCAGCATAGAAGCAAGTGGGACATAACTCTCAACGACATCATTAAGAAGACAATAATTAACTTTCACTAGTGATAATATTTCATATATTTATGTAATAAATATTTCTAAATATTTACCATGTACACAGAATGTACTTATCTCTGATACTTTTATGTACAGAGAGATGACCTTCAGGCCCACTGTGCAAGAAATCTTCTATTTATTGATGTTTACAGAAAAAATGGTAGCATCGCAATATAAATGCTAAGTGCTAAAACAGTAATAAGAAAAGATTACTTGTGTGATGGAGGAAGGAATTAATGACTGCCTGAGCATATCAGAGATGACTTCACAGAACACTTGAGGTGAGCAGGAGGAATAGAAGTTTGGCAACTAGAGAAGGTGAATCATTGCATTCCAGGTAGAGGGGATGGCTAAGTGTGTGCAAAGGCAGAAGTCTTCAGAAAGCATGGTGGATTGGAAGACCCAGTCTACTCTGGGTAGAAGCCCTATACTCTGCTCACCTAGGAAGGGAGGTTGGGAAATCATTAAACTATTGAAAAGTATTTGAGATCTTTGGCATCCAAAAAGTTAAAATATCAGTTATCTGGAAGCCTGTTGATCCACAGTAGCTCTATGTTGCTGATACTGCCTGAAAATCAAAGTATTTTTTAATTGTATTGACAACTATTGACTACTTCTACTCTCTTTTCTTCAAAATGGTGGTGTGACTTCTGGAATATTTGTAGAATTCCTAAGCAAATTAAGAGGCTGCAGAAGCCAGTTATCTACATTACAGGGCAGAGAGTGGTACGTGTAAACAGGGAGGTACAGAAACTATGAGGGCCTGGGGAATGGGGATATTAATTTCAACCAGAGAAATCAAAAAAAGATCACGAGGGAGATTTTTTGGAGCTGAGTTTGCCATATGGGTAAGATTCAAGAAATCTCAATCTGTTTGGGGCTTGAGAGGTAGAGCAAAGGACATTCCGGAAAAAAATGCAGGGCAAAGAGTTGAAAGTCGGAAGGTGTTTGAATAACTCTGTTGACTGTCTGATGTCAATCCAGCAGATTTTCCCAAAGGTGTAGGGCAAGAAACAAGTAGCACAGAGAATTAGAGGCAGGTCATGAAGGTCATTCGATGTCTCTGTGGTTTTCGTTGTGCAAGCCTGGGAAGATGTCAAGATCCTGAGCCGAGGAGGGGTACAGCTGAGCTGTGTGTGAGAAGATTGCTCCACGGGCAGTTTACAGAAAGGATGAATGAGGGCTGATTATCCTGGAGAGAGACTAAGGATTGAAGAGAAGGATTATAAAAAGAGGGAGACAGCTGGGTAAGATCGTGATGAGATCCATGCTTCGGAAGTGGAATAGGAACAGAAGAAAGGACTGTCTGGGAAGGATAGTCACGTAGTGGGCTCAAGGAGAGGTAAGAGCCAAAGGTAACGTTGAGGTTTTTTAGCTTTGGTGAGGATGGTGATGATGGAGAAGAATTGAGATATGGAATAAAAGGGTGAGCTGGGGAAAATACATTTGTTTTGTTTCTGTTTTTTTGTTTGTTTTTTTAGATAGGATCTCACTCTGTTGGCCAGGCTGGGGTGCAGTGGCATGGTCCTGGGTCACTGCAGTCTCTACCTCCTGGTCTCAAGTGATTCTCTCCTGCCTCAGCCTCCCAAGAAGCTGGGACCACAGGTGTGCACCACCGTGCTCGGCCTTTTGCTTTTTTTTTTTTTTTTTTGATGTGAGGTCTCACTCTGTTGCCAAGGCTAGTATTGAACTCCTGGGTTCAAGTGATCCTCCCACCTAGACCTCCCAAAGTGCTGGGATTACAGGTGTGAGCCACTGTGCCTGTCTGTTTCTTCTTTCTTCTAAGTTCTCATAGAATTTTAGTTTTATGGATAAAGCACAACAATCATTTTCTTTTGAAAAAAAAAAATCAGCAGGCAAGAACTATGTGTTCTGTGGACTATGATTTATAGTGTGTGGTTGTTGGGTAAATTTCACTGTCTTTGGCCTAAGCACTCAAAAGAGAGCTCTTGCTGGGACACATATTCCAATTTTGTGTTTCTGTATTTTATAAGGGAATTGAAATGCACCACTTCAGAGTGAATTAGAAGTGAGTTTGTACATTTTTCTGCTTAGTGGAACTCAAATAGTTTCCCAGGGAATACGTTCTCCGTTTCTCCAACACCTTTCCCTTATTCCCCAAACAGATTAGCACATGTCTCTCATACTCCCCACATTGTCATCAGAGTAAGAGAGTGAGAGGGAGTGATCGGGCGTAGGACATGATAATTTTACACTTGAGACAGTGATGTGTACGATCTGAAGTTTTTAAACTCTTGGAAGACTCTTGGGTGTGAGATATCTTTTGTGTTTCAGCACAAAACCAAACAGCACATGCAGTAAATCCCTAAAGGTATCTGGGCCCATAGACTCTGCACCTGAAAGCTCTTATTGTTCAGCATTTGGAAACATTTCAAATCATTTCCTCAATGCCCAGTTTCACATTTATAACATATGATAATTAAAAAGAAAGCCTTTGTTAATATTTAACAGGACTGACAGTAGGAAATGCAGACACAGTTTCTCTCACCTCTTCTTTTAACACCTTTCTCCCATATTTAATCTCAGGGGGTCCTTTCTCTCTTTCTTCCACTCTCTGTACTACAGTCCACAGACCCCCGGAACTCTCACACCCGCTAACTTCTCTGAGCCACAGCTGGGAGAAATTCTCTGATCAAGACCTGGTAACACTCAGAAGAGCTAATTAATGGATCTAATCCTGAAGAAGAAGCTTCAGAAGTTACCTGTATATGTATCATATATATACACACACACACTTATATATATGTGTGTGTATATATATGAGGCTACTTGTATAGTAGGGTTGTGAATTTACATGCATTACACCCAGATGTGCTCGGAAAAATAAGTAATCTGATCAAGAAAGTGGAGGAGAAAACAAATAACTAAAGGTGGCATATAGTTTAAACCTAGTTGGATAGAATTTAAATAGGCCTTTGTGCTTGCTCTCCTCCCTCTTCTTTACTCCAAGAGTTGTCCGTCCTGGGAGTGTTTTCTGATGCTGGGGAGGAGCCCCAGAGTTTCTCGGTGTATCCCTGCTCTGTCCTGCGTCAGCGACCCTTGTCCCGTGGGTGCACGCTGCGCCACTAGTTACTGAGGCTGTGTGAACTGGTCTCTCTTGCTTGGCCAGGACTCGGAAATTTTCCATCAATGAATCAGTTTCCTCTCAGGTCTGAGGCAGGTCCTGGTCAGACCCACAGCTCCTTGTGTCTTTGGAGCTTCCCCTCAGAGGAGGGCGAGGGTCATGGGGCATCCTGAGTCCCATCCTTACACCCCTTGTGACCTGCAAGCGACCAAGGAAGTGCTATTTCACTACCTTCTGCCTGTACACCACGCAGTTTGTTTGCTGTGGCTAAGTGTTGGGTTGGTGTGAATTGCCTTTAAGGATCGTTGGTTCACTCTGCAGTGACCCTGTGACAAAGGGGGAAAGATGGGTGATACGGTTTGGCTGTGTCCCCACCCAAATCTCATCTTGAATGGTAGCTCCCATAATTCCCATATGTAGTGGGAGGGACCTGGTGGGAGGTAATTGAATCACGAGGGCGGGTCTTTCCTGTGCTGTTCTCATGATAGTGAATAAATCTCGTGAGATCTGACGGTTTTATTAATGGGAGTTCTCTCGCACATGCTTTCTCTTGCCTGATACCATGCAAGATGTGACTTTGTTCCTCCTTTGCCTTCTGCCATTATTGTGAAGCCTCCCCAGCCACATGGAACTGTGAGTCCATTATACCTCTTTCCTTTATAAATTACCCAGGCTCGGGTATGTCTTTATTAGTAGCGTGAGAACAGAATAATGCAATGGACTTTGTTCTTCATATGAACTTAGGTCCCTGCTCTTCTTATCGCTCATCATCAAGTAAAGTGACCATGGAATTTTGTGACTTTTTTTATTACTGCAATACTTTTGAGACGGAAGGGGGTGTTAAAATAACTATAATTATACAATATTTTCAAATATATTTTTATTTACTGATACATTGATTTTATAATTTTGATAGAGTAATGAAATAGTTCTATTCAAAATTATTTCAAAATAAAATGCTTTTTACTAAAAATAACAATGACCTTTGTCTATGTACAGGTCAAAATGGGAACAATAGGCATCCCTAATCATGAGCTGAGCCTGCAGGAGCCCCAGATTCACATTCCCAAGAGAGCAGGGCACTCTAGGGTTGGGGCTGAGAGCTAACTGGCACTGAGGCCAGTCCTTGGGGGGCCCCTGTGCCAGGGCTGAGTCATCCTCGTAAGGTTTCTAGATCTTGGCCACATCAAGAGACACCAAGTCATACACCTCAATTGATTTGGAGCAGCGCCCACTTGCTGGGCAAGGAACACCACCGCAGCAGCAAAGGGGTCCGTGAAGCCAGTCTCCACAGCTGGTTCTGCATGCCAGAGCAGAGTCTTGAGATGCTAGGGCTTTGGGTCTTTTGCTCTCTTTGTAGGAATTATTAGAGCCAGAAACTATAGTCTGCAGAGAAAACACCTAGAGCAATAGAAGAAGGAGGCCTCCCACAGAGTTTTTTTTTTCTGTTGAGGGTCTGATAACCACAGGAAGGTACAAAAGCACTAGCTACAGCTCTTCAGTGAGACAGGCCCCTTTAAAGCTGGTAAAATACCAGAGTCAGCATGATAGTCATGATCTAGCAAATACTGCCTGGTAGAAAACAATGAAAAGAAACCAGATATGTTGGGATTAAGCAGAACAAACACTATGCTGAAATTGATCAGATGAAGGAAGTTTTGAAACAAAGAAAGCCATTAACATTTCCAAATGAATTGCAAAGGCTCTCTGAGCACTGTCATTAGCTACCTGCCTTCAACTGCCACTAAAGTTTTCAAATAATTACTATGTTAGAAATAGCATTCTAATGGTATTTTTTCTAAGTGAACCCGAAAAGGAGAGCTTTCAGCTTTCATTGAAGGGAATGCAGAAGCTCTGACAGAGAACATTTAAATCACAAACCCAGCACAGTTCCATGCCATGCGAGTCTTTTTGGAAATGGTTGTCATCAGTTAGTGGTGACCTCGCAGGCTCTCGTACCAGACAGCTCTCTGTTTTCTGACGGGGAAATGGAAGCCGGGGCAGCACCTAGGTTGGGATGGTCCTTCCAGCCTTTCTAAGGACATTGAGCTTTTTCATCTGGGCAAGATGGGGAATAGCCACAGGGGTTTAAGCAGTAGAGGCATAATAACATTTGGGTTTTAGGAATCACTCTGGCGCCATTCTGAGGCACAATAGGACAATGACTGAGGGTGATCAGTACTTCTGGGATGATGGCCAGAAAAGGAGTTAAAGACTCCAGAAAACAGCGTTTCTCTGCAACCAAAGAGCACTAGCGCATGACAGAAGAGGTCTGTGAGGTCAAGTCATACCAAGCGGAGTCTGCTGCTCTTGAAGACACCAAAAAAAAAAAAAGAGTAATTCTTTGCTCATACAGAATTTCTCTAGCGAAAGGGCTTTTTTTTTTTTTCCTGTCTAGATTTGCCCCAAATCGTGTTTTACAGGATTCATTCTATTATTGTTTCAAACTGAGAGTCAGATGTTTTAAAAATTTAGATGCAATATTTCTATCTTGGACCTCTCAAGCAGACATTAAGATCAATACCTTGAACTGAATTCAAGGTACCTTGAATCTTTAAAAAAGGAAGCCAGCCATTGTTTTATAGAACTAAAGGTAAAAACCTACCAAAAGCAATAACATGGAATGCATATAATTTTGAAACATGGCAATTGGGTTACAAAAATGTAAACATTTACAAACACCATTCTGCAAATTATGTCTCATCTCCTGACAAAGTCATTTAAGGCGGAGTAAGGGCAATGCCTCGTTTTATGACTCCATATCCTGAGGAGTGCTGGTCTTTCTCATTGTCTCCTAATTGCATGCGTTTTCCCTAGTAAACCAAAATCTCATATAACCAGGGTCACTCTTGGTAATCACCTAGTATTTAGTGCAAGTCGCCTTCCTACCCTTTGTGGTTATTGTTTTAAAAAACAAGGCACACACACTCAATTCTTTTTGTCTTGTACAGATTTTTTTTTTTTTTTTAACTTGATTGGTCCACATGGTAGAACTCTGCCAGTGGAGATTTTGAAACAAGGATGAGTTTATTTGAGCAGTTGTATTCTATTGTAGAGTATCTTGTGACTTGCCTCAAGGAAAATGTCTATATTCCCCAGACTATTTAATTGCAGCTCTTGTTTTTGACTCTTTGGGGCTGGCTGTCTCTTTATGCTATCTGATACCAGCTGTAGTAAGCAGTGGGAGAGATATCTTCTCTGCGGCCTGCTGATGTCAGTGTCTTGGAGAGCTCAGATTCGAGGTCAAATCTGCCCTGGCAGGAATTCTTTATTTGTATTGCTTGTGTACCCCACATTACCCAGATCAGAATACTGGGAATCAGGCTAACAGCAATAAAGCAGTATTTTTTTTTTTTTCTTTTCTTGAAGTTCTGCTGCAGTGCATTCAGGGGGACTTACAATCCATAGCAGATTGCTTTTCAGTAATCCTAGGAGCCCTCAGGGAGTGTCTCGTGCTCTGTAGTCTTACTTACTGTCAAACATGTCCAGCATTTTCCTCTTCTTGTGATCCAACTTGCTGTGATGATGTTCCTGTTTCCTGGGAAACTCTGCGTGGCCACTCTGTCCCTATCACTCACCAGCAATGATATCTGAGACTGGTGCCTACTGGGGGAGGCCTAGGTAGAAGATGTCATCTGTTTCCCCATAATGCTGGTGCCCACTGAGGGGGAGGTCTCAGCAGAGGACACATCTTCTGTCACCATAAATGTTGGTGCCCACACTGTGAGTGCTTTACTCTGAGTGAGACATTGCTCTCAGACTAGAGATTAACATTTTGATGGGTATCCTCCTGCTCACAGAATAGCATCAGGCACGGAGGGTCCATGACAATTCCTGTTCCCTGCAGGACTCTGTTTGAGGAGAATGCATACAGCTCCCTACGTCTGTCTTTCCTTGTACATTCCCGGCCTCTTCCCACAGGAATATGCCCTCCTCCCCCTCCCTAGGAAGCATCCCAGGATCTCTCAACCTGGCTCACTCCAGACATAACAAGACAGGCTTGAGATTTGGTTTTCTCAGAGCTGAAGCTCAAACTGGGATCCCTGCTATTTTCAATGAGTAGAGCTAGGAGGGAAATTGTGCAGGTTAAAGCCCCTTTCTTTCCAAGGGTCTGGCTTTGTCTTTGTCTTACAGCTTCTTATTTATCTACTCTTAGTCCTCAAATCAAATGGAAATGATCGTCAAATTGGTGTCTTTACTGCCTCCTACTTTTTTCTACCTCTTCCCCTTTTCTCACTCTATTTTCTTTTCCTAAGTTAACACTTTCTCCTCTTTTCTATCAATCCAAGTCTATTCTTTCTCCTTTTACTCTTTTTTCCTCTCTCCCTTCTTTTCCTTCCTTCCTTCTTTTCCTTCCTCCCTTCCTTATTTCCTTCCTTCCTTCCTTCCTTCCTTCCTTCCTTCCTTCCTTCCTTCCTTCCCTCCTTCCCTCCTTCCCTCCCTCCTTCCCTCCTTCCTTCCTTCCCTCCTTCCCTCCTCCCTTCCTCCTTTCTACAAATATTAATTGTGTGGCTACTGTGTAAGGTATAGTGTTATATTCTAGGGATAGAAACATGATTCAGTTATAATTTCTTCTTCTAGAAACTTAAAATTCAACCTCACATTGTCTCTTTTCTTATTTCTTTACTTTGTCTTGCTTTAAAGTTCCTTTCCTTCTTTGAATTCCTACTGTATACATGACATGCACTGTAAACTTTTTCATATTTCATTATTATTTTTTAAATCCCTAGCTGTCTTGGACTTGATTGTCCCTGTTTGCAGACACATTGGATTTGGTTGATTTATATGAATGACATATAAATGTAACCATACTCTTGTCATGAAAATCTTTTTTTGCCTTATGATATGACTGTGTGCTAAAAGTACTTATTATATACTACGTTCCTACTCTGTAAGCTGGGGTGGA
Source organism: Rhinopithecus bieti (assembly GCF_001698545.2). NCBI lineage: Eukaryota > Metazoa > Chordata > Mammalia > Primates > Cercopithecidae > Rhinopithecus > Rhinopithecus bieti. Next base: position 1,933,851 of record NW_016805130.1, on the reverse strand, counting down.
GGTGGAGAAGCAATGATTGATAATGATAACCTGGAAACAACATTCTCTGAATATTAAAAAACTATCCATTAGGTGGCAGTCACCTTTCCAAAACTGTTTTGCACCATCACCTCTTTTGATACTCATGGCAGATTTTATTTGCTATCATTTTAAGTCCCATTTTAGGTAGGGAGACTGAGGATCTTAGAATGTTAAGTAATTTATTCAAAACTAGAGTATGACCCCTGTTCTTCTGAAAGCAAGCCAACACAATCTCCAACACCCCTTGCCTCCTCTTGCCCTCCGTCACTTCTGTACACCCCAGTTCACCTTCCTCCTCTCACCTCACCTCACTCATTTTGCCAGAGGAGCTCTTTTAAAGTGATTTAAAGGCTCTGTAGTGCTCACCCTCATCACATCACAGTGCAGAAGGACATTGTAAGTAAGTTAGGTACACCTTTTCTTTGTGGTTCTAACATTGAATTTTGCCTCTTTAATAGGACAGGCTATGTGCTGAAGCCATTTGCATGTCTACCTATGTCTGCTAATAGCCTGTGAGCTTGAGGAGAGGGGCTGTCACTTGCTCATCTCTGTATCTCTAGCTCCATGCACAGAACTTGGGCCCACCAGTGTGGAATCTGGAGTAGAGATTAAGATGCCTGCAGGGTGCTCAAAGTTATATCAAGGTTCTGTGTAGAAGCAAAGACTTGAGCTCTTGCCTTGGACGCTTGCTCCCTATAAGGGAGCAGGACTGGTCTATCCCACTGGCGTGTGCTGAGTTGAGAGAGGGGGACTCTATGGATGAGATCACACAATATTTTAGAGACCATGAGTAACCTTGATGATTAAATTGTTTCCTTGTCTCTGATCCTGAGGTCTCATAGCCCAACTGGAATCATTCTCATTGGGTTTGGGGTATGCCTCAAGAATCCTCATTGTAGAGGATACCAGCAAAAAGGTAGCATATATAACCTTTAATATTTAATGCAACACAACATTCCCACTCCTACATTTGATGGCACTACTTTCTCTCTCTATCTTTTCTGGAATTCCTACCCATTGTGTCCCTTAGTTATGATGTTAGTTTCCAGAGCTGCTGTAACAAAGTACTGTACCACAAACTTGATTGCTTAAAACAACAGAAATCTACCCTTTTACAGTTATGGAGGCTATGGGTCTGAAATCAAGGTGTTGGCTGGGCCATGGTCCTCTGAAAGCTCTAGGGCAGAATCCTGCCTTACCTCTGCCAGCTCCTGGTAGTCCCCTTCCTTGGTTGGTGCCTGCATGACTCCAGTCTCTGCCTCAGTTTTCACATAGTCATCTTCTCCCTGTGAACATCAGTCATGTGGGATTAAGGGCCCACCCTACTGTAATATGACCTAATTTCACCCTGACTAATTACATCTGCATCAACGCTGAACTATAACATACTTTTTTTTTTTTTTTTTTTTTTTTTTTTTGGGGAAATCCATTCAATCCCTAACAATTATTACAGAGGAGGGGAAGCATATTGTGTCTCGAAGGCAATCAAAATTAGCCAAACCTAAGATTAGTCAGGATGCCTAGATGTTCTCCAGGAGCAGAGAGATGTGTCCTGGACCTGCTGCCCTAGAGTGGTGTGATGGTTAATATTGAGTGTCAACTTGATTGGATCGAAGGATGCAAAGTATTGTTTCTGGGTGTGTCTGTGAGGGTGTTGCCAAAGGAGATTAACATTTGAGTCAGTGGGCTGGGAGAGGCAGACACACCTTCAATCTGAGTGGGTACGATCTAAGCAGCTGCTAGTACGGCTAGGAAAAAAAAAAAACAGGCAGAGGAACGTGAAAGGACTGGACTAGCTGAGTCTTCTGGCCTTCATCTTTCTCCTGTGCTGGATGCTTCCTGCCCTCTATCGTCGGACTCCAAGTTCTTCAGCTTTTGGACTCTTGGACCTACACTAGTGATTTGCCAGGGACTCTCAGGCCTTTGGTCACAGACTGAAGGCTGAACTGTTGGCTTCCCTACTTTTGAGGTTTGGGGACTCGTACTGGCTTCCTTGATCCTCAGCTTGCAGAGGGCCTATTGTGGGACTCCAACTTGTGATCATGTGAGTCAATATCATTAATAAACCGCCTTTCATACATACATCTATCCTGCTAGTCCTGTCCCTCTAGAGGACCCTGAATAATATAAGTTGTAAAGTGCAAGAGTTTCTTGGGTTCTATAGGGGAGAGTCTGTTCCCATGGGTGGAAGGTGGGAAAGGGGAATGTCAAACGGGAAGCTCAGTACAAGCGGCCTGAGTGGGTGGGGCCATGGCAGAAAGACCAGAGGGCAGATGAGGGATGTGGGAGGGGACTGAGAACTGACACAGGAGATATGCTGGGAGAGATTCAGGTTGGATCCTTCTAGCCAGTCTCTTCTCCTGTCCAAGACTCAGAGGGGTGCTCTACACACTGTTAACCATGTTTCCGGGAAGGGAATTTAGAGTACTCAAGCATCAACTTCACCACAGTAAGTGTGTTCTCATGTGAAACCTTGAGGCCAGCTCATTTCCATTCTTGATCCATATCCAGGACTCCCCTTGCCACTGCCTCTGCCCACTTAGTTTACTTATATTACTTCTGTACATGTTTGTATGCTCTATTAGATTTTAAATTCCTTTGAGGGTAGTCATTGTATCATTGTATCTTCCCCATTTTTATTCCATTCTCCAAAATTTAGCACTGAAATTTACATATAGTAGGTGCTCAATAAACATGAAGTTAAAATAAGTGTATCAGTGTATAAGGCTATTTTTGCATTGCTGTGAAGAAATATTGGAGACTGGGTTATTAAAGAAAAGAAGTGAATTTGCTTATTGTTCTGCAAGCTGTAAAGGAAGCGTAGCTTTACAGCTTCCTTTACAGGAAAGGAAGGCCTCAGGAAACTTATTATCCAGGCAAGGGCCTCAGGAATCTTATTATTGTGATGGAAGGTGAAGGGGAGCAGGTGCATCACATGGTGACAACAGGAGCAAGAAAGAAAGGGGGGAGATGCCACACACTTTTCAGCAACCAGATTTTATGTGAACTCAGAGTGAGAATTTACTAATCACCACGGACATGATGCTAAGCCATTCTTGAGGGATCTGCCCCCATGGTCCAAACACCTCCCTCCAGGCCTCACCTCCAATACTGGGAATTACAATTCAGCATGACATGTGGAGGAGACAAATATCCAAACCATATCAATCAAAGCATGGGAACATTTCACTTATTTCAATAATATGTTAAGGGCTACACATGGTGAGTAATTCTTGGCTTAGGACTCACTATATTTACTATCTGTGAAATAGAGATAATCTTAGTCCTTCATCATGTAAGTAATGCTATTAGGAATTTTAGGGAAAATAATCCATGTTAAGGATATACCATGTTGTTAATGCTTAGTACATGTTGATTAATATGATTTATGTAAATGCTAACAATACCTGCTATTTTGCAAAGCTGACCAAGTCTGAGAATGACTAAGTTTAAAGTGTCTGTAAAAGTTTAGAACATTGCTGATTTCATCAGTTTGAACAATATCAAATGCCAAAGGAAACTTATATGAATTAAATGGTGTTTCTAGTCTTTTTTTGTTTGCATTAAAATATTTTGTGACAATTTGTTCATAGCTAGTTTAACTTACCAAGTTTGGCAGGCCTGTATGTAACCTGGTGATTAAGCCAGTCAGGTGAGTGGAGAGGAATGTCTCTTGACAGATAAGACTGATACATCTACTAAACTGCAAGTCCTATGAGGGCTGGTGGGAAGGACTTGGTTTTACTCACCTCTGAATCATCAGACCACAGGAAAGCACTTGCTCTTAAAGAGGCTGAATGTATTTGATAAAAGAATTAATGAATGGTCCAAAGTAAAAATTCCTTGAAAATTCTAAATTGTACAAAAAATATATAAAATATATCACATGAAAAAAGTTTTATGTATGTGGCTTTGAGATGTGGATGTTTATAGCAAGGTGATTATTTCTGATGGCAAACCAAAAGATCAAAGTAGTTCAACTATTTGTGACTGAATAGCTAACTAGAGTGATCTGAGTGGAAACAACCTGCTATGGTTTGAGTATGTTCCCCCTGAATTCATGTGTTGGGAATTTAGAAAGTCCCCAGAGTTCACCACCCCAGTGTGGTGGTGTTGGGAGGTGGGACCATTAAAAGGTGATTAGGTCGTTAAGGAGGATTAATGCTGTTCTTTGGGACTGGGTTAGTTCTTGAGGGAATGAGTGAATTCTCACTCTTGCGGGACTGATTTGTTACTATTATACATGAGCAAGTTGTTATCAAGTGAGGCCACCCCTTTCTAGTTTGCCCCTTTCTCATGCACCCACTTCCCCTACCACTTTCCCACTATGTTATGATGCAGCATAAGATCCTCACCAGAAGTAGACCAGATGCAGCTGCCTGGTCTTGGACTTTCTGGTCTTCAGAACCATGAGCCAAAATAAACTTCTTTTTTTTTTTTTTGAGACAGAGTCTTGCTCTGTCATGTAGGCTGGAGTGCAGTGGCACAATCTCCGCTCACTGCAACCTACACTTCCCGGGTTCAAGCGATTCTCCTGCCTCAGCCTCCTAAGTAGCTGGGACTACAGGTGTGTGCCACCATGTCCAGCTAATTTTTTTGTATTTTTAGTAGAGACAGGCTTTCACCATGTTAGCCAGGATGGTCTCAATCTCCTGACCTTGTGATCCGCCCGCCTCAGACTCCCAAAATGCTGGGCTTACAGGCCTGAACCACCGTGCCTGACCATAAACCTCTTTTCTTTATAAACTGCTAACTCGTAAGAATTCTGTTATAGTAACAGAAAATGGACTAAGATACAACCTAAGAGGATTTCTGTAAAGGGCATTGATTTGAACGTTTGGATCAAAATGCTTTTGGTGAATGTGAAACAGTAGGAAAGCTAAGCAGTTTAACAAGTAATAATTTGTGAAAGAATACTTACATAGACCTGGATTTCAATAAATGTGAGTAGAAATGCTGATTTGGAGTTCTTTCCAGGGCCCTGAAAGTACATGTAGTGCTCCTGCTGTGTTTGCCTAGAAAATTGCCCCACCATGTTCCTTTCGCTTTGCTACACTGTACAGCCTTAGTCCAGACCACAAGGTCAAAGAGAGGCTTCCATTTTAAATGTAAACTATTAGATTGGTGCAAAAGTAATTGCAACTTTAAATAATAATAATCACAATTGCTTTTGTACCAACCTATACCAAAGTTTTCTCCTCCACTATAAAATAACAGAATTCACAAGCTCATGAAGAGTATTAAATGAGGTCATCTACATAAAATGATTTTGCCAACTCTAAAGTACTACTTTTCTTCTTTTTTGTTTTCAAATTACTAGGTAATTTTACATACTTTATTTGATCTTCACAATAATTCTGAATGGTGGGGACTATTATCAACCCCAAAAGATAAAATAGCTGAGGCTAAGAGATCAAATGCTTGTCTAATATAGGTCCTATTCGACATTTTGAGTGTCTTAATAACTGCTGAACAATGGTTGAGATGGAGGCAGGATGAGGGGGAGTCAGCAGTATTGTTGATGAATAATGAGACCATGACGTGTGAGCAACATGAGGGTGGGGAGCCAGCTTTCCACTTTGATAAGCTCGTGTGTGCAGTCACACCTGCACAGCCAACAGAGGACTCCATAAATACCACCTTGAAAGTGGAAGCAGCTTAGGCATCAGGACACTACCACAAAAAGAAAGACCTACAGAGGAAGGATTAAGCTGCTATTTAATTGTTGGGGACGTGTCCACAATGTAACAAATGTCCTGAGAGAAGCAATTTGGAAAAGAGTGAGTTGGAAACCTTGGGGGGAAAGTCAGAATCTTTAGTCATAAAACACCTGAACAAGACATAATTATTAGCCCCAAGCTTTATTTTAATGATGTGCTATGTCTTAAATATAATACCGATAGTTTGCTGAAAGATGCCAGCTGCTCAGAAGGAATGAAACAAAAGGAAAAGGAAGACCATTTGTAACGAGTGTGGATCTTTGTACAACCTGCCATTTTGATTGCCTGGTGCTCTGGTACCCTCAAGGGGCTGTCAGAATGTGCTGGCATATGCCATGGGACATCTGCCAACAATCCCCTGGGCTGTGAGTGGTCCCCACTTTGATCCTTCACCCTAGTATGTGCCTCAATGCATTTCCATCATGAGAGATGGTTGCGGAGATGACTGGTGGCAGGTGCTTGGAGTAGGGCAATCCGTCAAACATTTTCCTTGGCATTTGGAGATCTGGATTCAAAATCTGACTCTAAATTTGACAGATAACCTAGCTTTTTGACCCCTCAGTTTCTTATCTGCAAAACAGGATTGAATCCAGATACTTCAAAGGATTTTGATGAGGATGAAGTAAGATTATCTTTGTGAAAATGTCTGGAAAGTAGCAGAAGCTTTTCTGAAGGAAAGGGCATTATTTCACTATCCCTTTGGGAAGATCAAGTCCCCTTAGTACAAATTTAATATTTATCTGCGCAATCAGAACTTTTATTTCTATTATCTACCTTATTTTCTCTGTTATAAAACTATATTCTCCAACCTAAATTCCTTGAGGCAATGTGCCTTATCTGGGTGAATGAACAGATACTTTCATTTAGAGAAGGGAATAGGTTGCTGATCGTCTTTGGCCGTTTTCACTTAAAACTAATTAGAATTCCTCAGTCTTTTGAAGCAGGGGGAGATAACAATACCCTCTGATGCATTTAAATAATAACTCAGTCTTGATACTCTCAAGAAGGCATTCACAAACATCCAAGCTGGTTTGACATATTCGTTTACTGGTTCCATCACGAGAGATTCATTCACACTTCTCTGCTGCCATAATTGCACACACACATCTCCATCATTGTTCTTATTATTTCGCATACAATTAACTTTTCATAGGTTTCCTCTCCTCCACTAGATTAACATTAATATTTGTAATAGCAAGTAGAATTCATATGGCACATTGCAGTTTACAAAGTGTGGTCTCATACATTTACTTCTTTCGGAGCGTCACAAGAACACCCTAACGAAGATGAATGAGGATTGTTATTGCTATTATTATTGTTATGCTCATTTTATAAGAGAACAAGATCAACTCCAAAGACTAATTATAGGCTAGGAGAAGATACCTGTAACAGATTTCCACTTAAAGGTGACGGGTAAGTAAAGATAAACTTAGTATTGATCTATACCCTCTCCTACCAGATCCACAGAAACAGAATTAGGAAATGGCCAAGGACAAGGGACAACTTCACATTTTGGGAAAATACAAAACCAGTGGAGGAGAAGTAACTGATGTAGGAGAGTAGAGAAAACTGAAACTCGACTGCCTGGAAAGAAGATTGCCCAGAGAAACGGGCTGATTCCCTTCACAGAACCCTAGAAGGCCTTAGGAAACAGAGGCCCTTGGGACTAGAAAGAATGAGATTAGAGCTGAACATAGGAGACTTGACTTAAACTCTATCCAAGGAGCACTTACGCCCTTGACTCCCAATGTTACCCAGTATTGCCTGGTAACTGTTTCTTAGATGCTGGCAGGAGACATGCGGTTTATTCTCCAGAGTAGTCTCTGGCACAGCAGAGGGTCATCTTAAGGCTCTTTGTTGAAAACAGAAGGGTTAAATTAAATTATACTGGATGAATTGAGAGACTCCAGCCCCGCTGCACCCAGGTGGTTACCCCCTGCACCCAACTACCACCCTCAATTGGTATTCAGAATTTTGAATGCCAAGTTTGTATACTTCTGGACAAACTGAATGGTAGCAAAGAAAATAGATATAGACCCTGATATTATTGGTTCTCCTAAATAAAATTACTCCACAATGCAACCTTAAAAGTCTATAAGCCTTATCTACTTGCACAAAGTTTCTGAGCAGCTTTTTAGTAATTCACAATCGACCTTTATTACACATTTAAGGAAAGCCTCTAACATCAAAGATAGAGACAAAAACAAACATGGAAACAATAATTTGGAGGAAATATATGTAAAGCAGGATGTACAAGAAAAAATCAGAAAGATGAGAAGATATTACATTCATGAAACAAGAACAGAATACTATAAAAGGAATAAAGAACAAGAAAGAACTCTTGGAAGTATATGTGTCTGTGAATATATATTCATATAAATGTACGTTCTGTAGACTGAATGTTTGTGTGCTCCCAAAATTCATATGTTGAAATTCTAACTCTCAGTGTGATGGTATTAGGAGTTGGTGCTTTGAGAGGTAATTAGGTCACAACGATGGAGCCCTCATAAATAGAATTAATGCCCTTATAGGAAGAGATGAAAGAGCTTGCTTCCACTCTTCTCTCTGTCTCTACCATATGAGGATACAATGATAAGGTTGTTGTCAGCAAACCAGGAAGCAGACCCTCATCAGACACTGGATTTACCAGCACCTAAATCTTGGGCTTCCCACCTTCTAGAACTGTGAGAAATATTTGTTGATTAAGCAACCGAGTCTATAGTATTCTTTTATATCAGCAAATAAGAATATTAGGAGATCATCTCATGAGTTCCAATATAAAATGAACAAAAATTCGAGAGAGAGAGAGAGAGAGCACATGTGCTGAGAAAATGGAGAGTATAAAATTACCAAACAAATAACACAGATGATTTTTCAGAATTAAAGAACTTAAATTTCTACATTTAAAGGGGCCGAAGCCCACCATCCTAAGTGATTAGCATCATGAACAAACAAAAGACCAAAAAAGACACAAACATTACTATGAAATTTCAGAACACTGGAGATAAGAAAATAATTTAAAAGCCCCTAGAGAAGAAAAGAAAAACAGATTAAATATGGAGGACTCTGAATGATAGACTCTTCAACAACAACTTCAGAAGCCAGGCCAAAAAGGAGAAAAACAGTCAAAACAGGAGGAAAAATAATTTTCACCTCAGCATTGTATACCAAGCTGTGGGTTTGTATGCATATATTACTTTTGAGAATGGAATAAACATTTTCAGATTTGAAAGATGTCAAAAAATGTCTCACAAAGGTACTAGAGGATGTGCTCCACTAAAATAATAAAATACATGAAAAAACAAGACAGAATCCCAAAACCCAGAGGATTTCAGAGTGGAGAAGCAAAGGGAATTCCCAGGGTAAAAACAGGGGGTTCCAGAAAGAGAACTGTGTACCCAGTTAAAACAATAACCAGTCCAAACTGGAGCAGAAGGACAAAGGGGTGCAGAAGAAAAAGGAAGATCGTTTGATATATTTATGTAGAAAAGAGTACTGAGAGAGGTTGGAAACTTTGTAGAAAATTACTGAAAGGAAAGTATATATATTCTACTATATGTAGAAATGAAGCAATTATTAATTCCAGGAAGACAAAAGTTATTATTTTTTTTAAAGGAAATACAGCTGAGCACAATGGCTCATACCTATAATTCCAGCACTTCAAGAGTCTGGGGTGAGAGGATTCCTTGAGCCCAGGAGTTAGAGACTAGCCTGGGAAACATAGTGAGACCTAATCTCTTAAAAAAAAAAAAAAAAATAGCCATTACCCAGGTGTAGTAGCACATATCTGTAGTTCCAGCTACTTGGGGAGGCTGAGGCAGGAGGATCATTTGCGCCCAGGAGACAGACTGCAGCAAGGCATGATCCTGCCACTGTACTCCAGCCTGGGCAACAGAGTGAGACTTTTATCTCTAAAAAAAAAAGAAAATACAATACAATAATAGTAATGATCTGAGCAGTGATCAATATTTATATGATCATAACATTCTAAAGTATAATATTTTTAAGAAATTGAGTTATAATTTTATTGGGAGGATAAGGTAATGTTGCAAGAATGCTAAACCCTTTTATATAGGAAATCAATAATAATCACATATATAATTATATTTCTTAGAAATATGAAGATAAATATTATAAAAGCACTAAAAATTATATAAAATGATTCATTCTCAACAGAAAAAAATTTTTTTTTTTTTTTTATTTCGGAATAATATGTGGGCATAGAATTTTCATTTTTATTTTATTAAGCTTTAATATTCAATTTTTAGTTTCCAGATATATATTCCTACACTACAAGATAATACAAATCAATAAAAGAAAACTCACTAGAAAAGAGGCAAACAATTCATAGAGAACATTCAAATAGTCAATTATGGGTAAAAGTTTGCTCAATTTTACAGGTAAAAAGAAAGCAGCTTGAAAATTAAAACAACAGTGAAATACTGTTTTACTTCTACCAGAGTGGCAAAGACCTAAACTTTGACAATGATAGGTGTTGACAATGATGTGGGGAAATTAGAATCATATCCTGTTTGTGGGCATGTACATTATTCTACTTTGGGGAACAATTTGGCAATATCTCAAAAAGTGGAAGATGAGCACGTGCTATGATGAAAGTTTTACTTCTGTCTAGAGTGGTTTTCCCAAAGCTTCCCTGAGGATAAGAATCACTCCGAGTGGCTGAGTGGGGGACTTGTGAAACATACATCTTCCCAGTTTTATCCCTGGAGATTATGATCTGGAAAGGCTGAGATGAAGCTTGGCATTCTGTCTTGAAGAAATGTGTGACTAAGTATGCAAAGCTGTTTGTTGCTGCATGGTTGTTAAAAACTATAATTTGGAAATTACTTAAATATCTATGAACAGATTTATGAATAAATTGTGGTACAAGGAAATAATATTGAAATAAACTATATACATTACTACATATGTATTCATTAACATGGATAAATCCGGCCAGGCATGGTGGTGTACACCTGTAATCCTCGCAATTTGGGAGGCCAAGGCAGGAGGATCACTGGAGGTCAGGAATTCAAGACCAACCTGTCCAACATGGCAAAATCCCGTCTCTACTAAAAATACAAAAATTAGCTGGGTGTAGTGGCATGTGCCTGTAATTCCAGCTACTTGGGGGAACCGAGGCATGAGAATCGCTTGAACCCATGCAGCAGAGGTTGAGCTCAGATCACGCCACAGCACTCTAGCCTGGGAGACAGAGTGAGGCTCTGTCTCAAAAAAAAAAAAAAAAAAAAAAAAAATCTAAATCTTGAAAATATACTGAATTAAAAAATTCACAAAATGATAAGTATAGCATATCATATCATGTATGGAAAGTTTAAACACACAAATAGTACTATATAAAGTATTATATATATTATTGAGTACTATATATACTCTTTATTGTACTTTTACAAATATTACTTATATATTTATATTATATATAATATAAAACAATGGAGGAGAGTGATACATTTAAACTTCAGGAAAGTGGTTATCTCTAGAGAGAGAAGGGGCTTTAAATCTATGTAATGTTTATTTACTGACTAAAAAAGATCTGATAAAAATACAACAAAATTGTGCATTGGGTACACGGTGTTATTGCTTTTTTCTCTACCCTTTTTATGTTTTGATTATTTTGTTTTAAAAAGCAATCAAGTAGGCTTAAAAAATTTCAGTGGTTTGTACAATGTCTCATTATGATGGAAGCACAGTTTGAAGCCACATATGTTTTCAAAGTCTCTTTCTTTAAGAATTAGAAAAGGAGTAGATAGAAAATCAATGAATCCAGGGGAGGAGTATATTGGAAAAAAAGCACAGGATGTTGCGCTAAAACTCCTGGGTTCTAATCCTGAAAACAACTATTTTCAAGTTATATGACTGGAGAGAGTAATTGCAGCTGGCCTTACTTTTTTCAGCTGTAAAGAATAGAGATACATTAAATACCTTAATGTAAGTGGAGAGCCTAACAGTGCTTAGAATGTGGTCGCTTCTCCGAATTCACTTCTTTTCTCCTTTCCTCCTTAAACCAAATCAACAACCATGTATCTAAAGAAGGCGGTGTAAATGTGTAAACTGCACTGTTCCTTGAAATAACATCAAATTCTAATGCGATAAAAGGTTATTTGACCGATCTCTAACTGTACGATTTGTTCTCATCTAAATGCTCTTTGAACTATAGAAATTCAGGTCTGAATGACATACTGTCTTCTCAGAGAAGAGTTGTTTGCTTTTCCTCAGAAATTTTGCCTCTTAAACAAGGTGCCTGCATTACAAAACAAACAAACCCTTAATCATGCACCTTTATGCGTCTTCACATGAAAGATTAACTTTCGACTCTCTCCAGCTCTGCTGAACCTCTCAGTGTTTGCTTTACCCTCTATGTAGTTAAATTGTTTAAAAGAACTGCCATGAGATAGCACACCTGTTGGAATGGCTGTTATTAAAAAGACAAAAGTAAATGCTGGCAAGGATGTGAAGGAAAGGGAACCCTTGTACACTGTTGGTGGGAATGTAAATTAGTACATCATTATGAAAAACAGTATGGAGTTTCCTCAAAAAATTAATAATAGAACTACCATATGCTCTAGCAATCCCACTATTGAGTATATATGCAAAGGAAATGAAATCAGTACGTAGAAGAGATATCTGCACTTCTGTGTTTATTGCAGCATTATTCACAATAGCTAAGACATGGAATCAATCTAAGTGTCTGTCAATGGATGAATAATTAAAGAAAATGTGGTGTATATATACAGTGAAATATTATTCAATCATAAAGAAGGAAATCCTGTCATTTATGGCAAATGAATGAACTTGAAGGACACTAAGTGAAATAAGCCAAGCATAGAAAGACAAACACCACGTAATCTCATTCAAATATGGAATCTAAAAATGTTTATCTCATAGAAGTAGAGAGTAGATAGAATACCAGGGGCTGCGGTGGTTGGGTGTCGGGGTTGGGAAGATGTTGGTCAAAATATACAAAATTCAGTTAGATGGGAGGAATAAATTGCACAAGAGATCTATTGTGCAATAATGTGTTACATTCTCGAAAAATGCGATGAAAGTACACCATAAAAATAAGTATGTGAGGTTGTGCATACATTAATTAGTTAAATTTAATCATCTGTCAATGTATATATACAACACATTATGTGGTAGACAGTAAATACACACAATTGTATCTGTTAATGTAAAAGCAAAAGAGAGAACTGCCATGAATGCATCTCTATTTTGACCTTTTTATTAAAAACTTTGAAAAGTTGTATGACTTTATTTCTCATCTTGACTGTATTGTCAGGGCCAGCTGGTATGGTAGAAGCTTTTAACGGGACTGTGATTAAGACTGCTCATTTGGGAGTTAATTGGAAAAAAGAATCACTTAAAGCACGACGTTATTGAAAATTGATTAAAGGTTTAATGGTTTTTTACAACTCCATATATAAATGTGCATACTTGTGAATTCATTGACCAGTAAGATGGAGCTGAGGTCTATCCTTTGTGTATGATTCTCATTGCAGGGCCAGGATTTCTTGTGCACACCACACTGATACCGGATCCTTGATAATTTCCAGCCTGGGATTCTTTAAAGAACAGCAAAAAGTTAAAGACCCCTGGAAAGCAATTTGAAAGAGCACAAAATTCCCTTAGAGTTTTCTTATTTTCTCTTTGTTTCATAATTCTCTATAATTTTGAGCTTTTTTTTTTTTTTGTCCCTCAGGCTGGAGTGCAGTGGCATGATCTCCGCCCACTGCAACCTCTGCCTCCCAGGTTCAAGAGATTCTCCTGCCTCAGCCTCCCAACTAGCTGGGACTACAGGCACATGCCACGATGCCTGGCTAATTTTTGTATTTCTAATAGAGATGAGGTTTCACCATGTTGCCCAGGTTAGTCTCGATCTCCTGACCTCAAGTGATCTGACTGCCTCGGCCTCTCAAAGTGCTGGGATTACAGATGTGAGCCACCGCTCCCAGCCTTCAGAGTATTTTTAAAATAAGCTTTACATTAGCATGTTTCTTCAAAGTATTCATCTTAGTTTTCAAAGAAACATCTGTTTTAGAACTTGTATTTAGAGGTTGATGTAGTAACACATTAAATAATACAATAAAAACTGAGATCATGGACAAGCCTTGTGAATATACACAACTAACTCTTTTATTCTATTTTTTTAAATTTAGAGACAAGGTCTCACTAAATTGCCCAGGTTGATCTCGAGCTCATGAGCTTAAGTGATCGTCCCATCTTGGCCCTCCAAAGTGCTGGAATTACAGGCATGAGTCACTGTGCCCAGCGCACAACTAACTCTTGACGTACTGTGCCACCCACCTGGAGGAGAGGAAATGGATGTGGGTGTAATAGAGAGAAACCTAACATTCGAGAGTATTCTGCATACTGTCAATAACTGCTGGAGTATTTCATAGAGGGAATGGAATGTGTAGTGAATCTGATAGATTAGTTAATTAGAGGTTGGTTAAGACTGCTTTTATATTTTCATCTATCTGAGTATAACTACAAATAAGAACTGTGAGCTCTTAACAATTGAAGTGATCAAAAATATACTTTCTCTGAAGTACAAGGAAGCTTGTGTAACTTTACAGACATAAATGATTTTAAACAAATCTCCACTTTATGCCATATGACAGAGTAGAAATGTTCATAATCGCTTAGAGAAGAAGATAATGTTTTATGTGTCACTGGAGGAAAGTGTAAACCAAATATTTTACAATTTTTCTGTAGCCTATTTATTGTTTTGATTTGACTCAAATAACTTTTTTTTTTGTTATTGTAATCGACTTCCTAATGCATCTTCTCAATTGTGTGGGCAGATACACAGAACTTTATATGCATGAATAATATAAGTTGAGGTAGCAATATATTTTCTTTGTTTTCATATTATACATATGGCACAAATCCTAATAAAACTAGACTGGAATATATTACAGATTCATTTGGTTAGGATTCAGTTACTGAGTGAATAAATATATATGATTTAAATTAAGCATGTGCAGTCCATTACTTTCATGCCACCTCTCCTACTTTATTTTGACTTTTGCACTTACCATGTTTTATTAACATTTTGAAGTCATAAACATGAGTAGAGTGAAAGTCATATCCCAAAGTTGAGGTTAGAGGTTTGTTATATGTTAGAATATGGAAGTCCTGAGAGCAAATGCAGAGAAACTTATTCTCAGCATTGATTTGAGAGTATTGCCATATCTGTGGTGGTGCATTGAGCTTTCCCTTGTTGACAGTGTGTACTGATGATGTAGACCAGTGGATTTCAGAGTGGTCAGCAGACTGCTGTATTTAATCCATATTCAGAGTTCTTAAAAATACCCAACTCCAGGCACACCATGCATGTATTAAATTTACTTCTTTGGAGGTAAGGCCAAAGAATCTGCATTTTAAATTAACCCTCCTATTGATTACCAATTCCTATACAAAATAAAGTTTGAGGTTATCTTAGTCCCTGTTCCTTAGGAGCAGAGCCTTTGATATGGTAGTTGTAATCATGGCACATGATTTACTGAGGAAGTGCTCTTCAGAACAATCTGTGAGGTTGAGAGTGAAGCAGGATGGAGAAGAGGAAAAAGTAGAGCGATGGTGTGGTCTCAAGTAAAATGGATCCTCAGGGGCAGGCTGTGAAGTTGTCTCCCTTTGAGGCAAGGGTGGCAGTATTTAGAATCTTCGGTTCAGTCAGTCACATGTTGTGGGATGCATGGAGTTAGGAGGTGGGGGAGATTTATGCAGTTCTTCCCTGGTGCCATGTTGAACCCCTACTAACTTCAACAGGGATGGCATCAAGTTCAAAAGGCTGAAAAAAAGACCTGGAGCCCGTGAAAGAGACATAGGGTTTTTTGAGGGAACTTACAGGGCAGCCCAGTGGTGGCGGGCTGGACAGAAGAACCACTACCACTTGTAAAAACATGCGGTTTATATAGCATTTTCACGTAGCACCCTCCTAGCAACCTTCCTTTAACCTAGAACAAAGGGCCTCAAATCCCTGTGCAGCCTGCATTCCACAGCATGGGCCGGGGGTTCAGATATTCCTCATAGATAAGGAATGAACCTCCAGGTTGGCCACTCCTGATTTCATAGCTCAGAACTCCAAACACACAGTCTTCTTAGACCACTGGGTCATTCTCAGGTTACGCTTAAGTTTTTGCTGTCAGGTGTGTCTGTCATACACCTGGTGAGGCAGTTCCTATTCGCAGAGGGTGATCTTCAGAGAAGTGGGTGGGCTACCGCGTGTCCTTGGCAGCCAAAACTCACAGCAGCTGAGAGATGGATGCTCTGATCTGGTTAAGAAGGGTTAAGGAGATGTGGGTGGGGTTATCGAAACAGCACCCTCACAGTTCACCCCCGCTCAGGTCCACTTGCATCACATATTAAATTCACTTCAAACATATGGATCCTGAGATCACAATTTCTAGGGAAATATAATAGAAGGGTTGATGAGATAAACTACAACACCCACTACTGCAATTGATACTCATCATCTCCCCTCTGTATTACCCATTTCTGACCCCCCACCCTCAGCTAGCGCTTCTGACTGATGTCTAGGTGGCTTACATTTCGGGTTTATGTAGCCTTCATCCCTGCAGAGCCTGAGTTCCCAGTTAGCATGCCTTTGTGAAACTGGGGTTGTTAAACTTGCCCATTTGTAGTAATAAATGGGCACAGATGCACCAAGAGATGTACTGGCAGATGGCCAGACATATTCATTTATGTTCTCATTATTAAGTGACATTTCTACTTTCTCATGATGGCGATGGTTAATTTTCCTGGCCATAAGAGTAACTCCTTTTTCTACCTAATGACCTATTAACATAAAAATTCAAATGTGACTAGGTGGTAGTCATTGCTTTGATTTTAGTTGAAGTTTTGCTGTGTCCTTTGGGTGGGGATGTTCCTCGTCTTGCAATCAGAAGCTCTAGACTCCTAGACCTTATACATATGGGGATGAGAAACACAAATTCTTCAAGTGAGTCATCAGAAATCAGGTGAATGGAGCTACTTCCACCTTTCCATTACTTGATAACTCTTCAAAGGTATTCTATCTATTGGAAACACAGCACTACGTAATGGACCTTCATTGAAGGAATTTACTAAATCCTGCAGAACAGCACCTGTCCTCATAGGATCGCATCTTCAAGCTGGTGTCTCAGCTACATCTTTAAGAGACAGGTTCATCACTCCGGATGGTAGCTTCTTTATGATGTGGAACATGGTAGGACTGTGTGCCCCACATATACATGCCCATTGCCACACCTTTTAGCCATAAAGTGGGTCCTTTGATCTGGAGTGATACTACATAGATTCCATGACTATAGATCACACATTCTGTGAACGCTTTGATAGTGTTGCTAGATCAGAACCTATGGGTGACAAGGGCAAACCTGTACTGTTTGTCAATCCTGGTTAGAAGGCTCTGCTTCCCTCTCCAGAATAGGAGATGTCTGATGCCACCAACTTACCAGTAAGTAGTTAGTTGGTTTCTTTGAGAGATGGGTATATTGTATGCCCTAGTAAAGGAAATCTGGGTGAGACACCAAAATTCATTCTGCCACAGAGACCCACTGGCGTTTTGTTTCAGAGTATCATTTTAACCAGATTTAACACAACTTTGATCACATTTTTGGATCAATTTATTGATTGTATACAGGCTATTTGATTAAACCAAAAATATGACAAATTAGTTAAATCGACAGTTATTTTCAGTTCAGTTTGAGTAAACCCAAACTAGATCTATTATTAGACCAGATAATTCAGTAAACACAGATGCTAGATATTAAATATTAGCCAGTTAATAGGGGCAAATGTATTGAGTCAAACTTTGAAAAACTTAGCTGCTATTCACGAAGAGAAAGCTCAGAAGCAGGAACTGCAGAGAGATGGCATGGCCAAATGAGGACCTTTTTGATTTTGAAAATTGCATTTTATAAAGTATATTTCTTTCTTTTTTTTTTTTTTTTTTTTTTTTTTGAGGCGGAGTCTCGCTCTGTCGCCCGGACTGGAGTGCAGTGGCCGGATCTCAGCTCACTGCAAGCTCCGCCTCCCGGGTTTACGCCATTCTCCTGCCTCAGCCTCCCGAGTAGCTGGGACTATAGGCGCCCGCCACGTCGCCCGGCTAGTTTTGTATTTTAGTAGAGACGGGGTTTCACCGTGTTAGCCAGGATGGTCTCGATCTCCTGACCTCGTGATCCGCCCGTCTCGGCCTCCCAAAGTGCTGGGATTACAGGCTTGAGCCACCGCGCCCGGCCTAAAGTGTATTTCTTTAAAAAGTTACTGACCTATAATTTTGGAATAGAAGAAAATAATTACTACCATTTTTTTCAATTGCCAAATTACTTATAAATTTTAAAATATAGAATAATCAGAGTTATGGCATCTCAGAATTGAGAGGGCTTAGATCCTTATGTACATCTTTCTTTCCAGTAAAGGAACCCTGTTTATTATAGGCTGATGGTCAAATAGCTTCAGTTAATCATGTGGTAGAAAATCTAGTACTTCACAAAATCATATACTTAATTTCTTTTAAACATTATCTTTTTACGACTGTAAGGATAATATATGTTTATAATAGAAAACACTTGGACTCAGAACTAGAAAGTAAAACAGCACTTTAAACCCCTCATAAAACTGTTGCTATTTAGCATTTTGTTGTTTTCTTTTCAGTATTTTTACATGCTTTAATCTTCCACCAAACTAGTTACAATCATGTTACGTATACAGCTGTATACCTTGCTATTTTTTACTTTAAATTATAATAAAAGCCTTCCTATGTTGTTATAGATATTTTTGAAGCATCTTTTACAATGATGCATAACATTCTGTCCTGCGGTTCAACCACAATTCGACTTAATCATTCTCTTCTGGTTAGACAATTATATTATTTCCATAGGCTAAATTGCAGGGTGACAGATAATTTACCTATATATACTAAAAACACCCACACACATAAGATTGCCTTCTGAAAGTTATGCCATAATATTAAGACATGATGGACAATTATTTCTTTATTCTTCTGCGAATCCTAATGAGCTTTATGCTTCACTTTCAGTTTGCATGTAATTCCCCTTGATAATGTATATGCAAGATAAAAATGGAATAATTTCATTTTCTCTGGTGTCAACACACACTTCAAAAGCATAGGAACTTGTTTTTCTTTGATCTTCTTGCTTTGAAAGAGCCAACATGTCCTCTGTGCTGTACTTTCTTTCTTTTTGTTTTTTCCATAGGACTCAACCCTGTTCTTCAGTTTTTTTCTTTACCTTTGGTTTTCAGCAATTTGTCTATCACGTTCCTAGATTTGGTTTTCTTTGTTTTTACCCTGTTTGGGTCTTCTTCAATCTGTTGGTGGATATTTATCATCAAATTTAGAACATTTGCCACCATATTTCTTAGATTTTTTTTTTCTATTCCTATTTCTCTCTTCTGTGACTTTAATTATGTATGTATTTGATATCATTTGGATATTTGTTTCCTTTAAATCTTGTGTTGAAATTTGATCACCAGCGTTGGAGGTGGGACCTGGTGGGAAGTATTTGGGTCAGAGGGATGGATCCCTCATGAATGGCTTGGTGCCTTCCCCACCATCACCATGGTAATGAGTGAGTTCTTCTCTTAGATCCCCCAAGAACTGGTTGTTAGAAAAAGAGTTTGGCACCTCCTCTCTGTTCTCATCCTCCCTCTCTTTCCATGTGACATGCTAGCTCCCACTTCCCTTTCCACCATGCTTGAAAGCTTCTTGTGTTCCCTGCCAGAAGAAGATGTTGGTGCCAAGCTTATTGTACAGCCTGTGAATTGTGAGCCAAATAAACCTTTCTTTATAGGTTACCCAGCCTCAGGTGTTCCTTTGCAGCAATGCAAAACAGACTAAGACAAAAAATCAGACTCCTTGATATTTTTCTATGGGTCAGAAGCCCTTAAAAGTCACCTTTTCTTTTCTATTTATTTTTTATTTATTTTTATTTTTATTTCTTGAGATAGAATCTTGCTCTATTGCCCAGGCTGGAGTGCCTGGAGTGCAGTGGCATGATCTCAGCCTCACTGCAATCTCCGCCTCTTGGGTTCAGGCAATTCTCCCTGGCTCAGCTTCCCGAGTAGCTGGGATTACAGGCATGTGTCGCCACGTCTGGCTAATTTTTGTCTATTTAGTAGAGACGAGGTTTCACCATGTTGGCCAGGCTTGTCTTGAACTCCTGACCTTAGGTGATCCGCCCGCTTCTGCCTCGCAAAATGTTGGGATTACTGGCGTGAGCCACCACACCCGGCCTCTTATCTATTTCTAACATGGAATCCAGAGTGTTTTTTTGTATGTGTGTTTGTTTGTTTTTAATATAACCTTACCAGTATTTCCTTCTGATGATGGAAAATTTACTTATTTTTAAAACAATAGTCATCACGTGTTTTGGTACTATTTGTTTTTCCTTTTAGTTTGCCAGCTCTGTAAGAGAAGGACTCTGTTTTCTATTGCACTGTTAACACACAGTGCTGTGCCTGAACATAGTAGATACTTATTTGTTAAATAGTAATACTAATTGATATTGTAACTAATCTTTGTCAAGAGCTATATACTAACAGTCCTTCTCAGAAACATGCATTATTTAAAAAAAAATTCCTTTGCTGTGTATACAGTCATGTGTTGCTTAATGACAGGAATACAGTCTCAGAATTACGTTGTTAGGTGACTTGGTGGTTGTGTGAACATCATAGGGTATATTTACTTAAACCTAAGTGGTATAGCTTACTATGTACCTAGGCTATATGGTATAATTTATTGCTTCTAGGCTACCAACCTGCAAGCATGTACTGTGCTGAATACTGTAGGAAACTGTAACACAATGTTAAGTACTTGTGTATCTAAACATAGAAAAAGCATAGTAAAAATACAGTTTAAATAATTAAAAATGGTATACCTGTGTGGGACACTTACCATAAATGGTACTTGCAGAATTGGAAGCTGCTCTGGGTGAGGCAGTGAGCGAATGTGAAGACCTAGGACACTACTAGGCACTACTGTAAGCTTTATAGACATTGTACATTAAAACTACAGTACATTTATTAAAAACTATTTTTTCTTTTTTTTTTTTTTTGAGACGGAGTCTCGCTCTGTCACCCAGGCTGGAGTGCAGTGGCGCCATGTAGGCTCACTGCAAGCTCTACCTCCTGGGTTCACACCATTCTCCTGCCTCAGCCTCCCGAGTAGCTGGGACTACAGGTGCCCGCCACCATGCCCGGCAATTTTTTTGTAATTTTTAGTAGAGATGGGGTTTCACCATGTTAGCCAGGAGACTCTCAATCTCCTGACCTTGTGATCCACCTGCCTCAGCCTCCCAAAGTGCTGGGATTATAGGTATGAGCCACTATGCCAGGCCCAAACTATTTATTCTTAAATAATAAATTAACCTTAACTTACTGTAACATTTTTACTTTATAAAATTTTATTTTTTTAGCCTTTTGACTCTTTTGTAATAACATTTAGCTTAAAACACAAACACATTGCCCAGTTGTATAAAACACTTCCTTCCTTTATGTCCTTATTCTGTAAGTTTTTTTCTATTTTTAAACATTTATTTTTTGTCATTTAAACTTTTTTGTTACAAAATAAACACAAACATTAGCCTAGGCCTACGTGGGGTGAGATTTATCAATATCACTGTCTTCCACCTCCACATCTTGTCCCACTGGAAGGTCTTCAGGGGCAATAACAGTCATGGAACTGTCATCTCCTATGATAACAATGCCTTCTTCTAGAATACCTCCTGGAGGACCTGCCTGAAGCTGTTTTACTGTTAACTTTTATAAGTAGGCGTACACTCTAAAAAGGTATAAAACTACATAGTAAATACATAAACCAGTAACACATTTATTATCATATCAAGTATTATGTACTGTTTATGATTATATGTGTAATACTTTTATACAACCGGCAGTGCAGTAGGTTTGTTTACACCAGCGTCACCATGAATGCATGATAACGTGTTGTGCTATGATGGTTTATGATGCCTACAATGGTACTAGGTGATGGGAATTTATCTGCTCTATTACAATCTTAGGAGACCACCATGGCGTATGCAGTCCATCATTGGGCAAAATATTATGGGGCACATTACTGCACTTAATTTTTCTTTCTTTGACCCCTCAGGTGTTGACTTTTGGCAGGAGCATTTCCCCCAACAACATAATGTAGGTGATTGAAGAAAATTTTTAAGTTTTGAAATTCCAAGGGACTTAGAGAAAATGGATTTTCCTGGAGATGTGGCTACCTGAAAAAGAAACAGTATTAAGCAGGCGGATTGGATCCTATTTTTCAATGGGTGGACTGTGTGAGGAAGGGTTATACATCAACTTAATGGAGGGAGCCAGTGAGATGGGGAAAGCTGTGTGAGGCATGATACTCTCTGTAGCCTGTTAACGCTTCAGCCACATTGTTGAATTCACTAAGTTGATGAATGCAATTGCATTTCTTTTGGAAAACAGTGAACTATTTTTGGTCTGTACACTGACTTGTGAGAGGGCAGAACTTGGGTGTTAGATCCCCATAGAGGAATTGAGAGCAGCCAGAGGAATTAAAGTCAAGAATCCACAATAAACATCGTGTTACCCTTTTTGGGAAAAAAAATCCATAAAAATTATAGGGAGAGAGCACGATTCACAGGTGCTATGACACTGGGCATTTTGATCAAAGTTGAGCTAATATTCAAGGGGCAGAAAGGCTGTATGTGACATTTGGGTCACATTGTCTGACAGTACTCATTCAGCCATGTGGTTGTTGGTGGGACTCAAAAGTGAGTTAATTATTTTGGTACCCAGTTTTGGACTCATGTGCTTCCTAATATCCAGCTCCTGTTCATAAAACAAAATAGAGAAGAAAGGGTCTCTACACACATATCACTATTTGCCAGCCTCCTGTAGTGGGCCATTAGAAAATATGTCATAGCACGTGTCCTAGAAAATTAGACTAATGGTCAGTGCTAGTTGCGGAAGAAGCTCTTTGTGGGTAAGCATCACTGGAGAAACACAGACCGAGAGAGGTAAGGTCTCTTTAAATGCCAGTTTAGCCACCCTAGATTTCACGGCTGATAAAACTTATCTTGGAAGAGGAAAAGATGGACACGAAATTGGTTAATCGGAGGGAGTAAGACTGAACAAAAGTGGCAATCCAGGGTACCAGCTCAGACATTAACAATGGGAGTTGATATGGGAATGATTACATTCCATGTCTCCATTCCCACCGCCAACCTATCTGTATAAGAAAGAGCAGGGAGGAGGGGAAGAACAGGTACCTCTCACCATTGGTGAGGAGATGACCCAAAGGTGGCCCAAGCCTTCCAACAGTGATTATTCTCACATCTGTGATTCTCTTGTGAGAAGCTGATCTCTCTAACATGTGTAAGCACATAAATTTATTTACCTCCTGCCGTTTGGAAGTCTTCAGTATCGTGTCAGGTAGATTAAGAAAATATTTAAACTGCCTCGGATTCCATGAATCAACTGTCAGGTTCATTTGTGGTTAAGGCAGCCACCTTGTTACATGCAAGTAGTCCCTCAGGAGTTTCCAATAAATGAACATCTGGACAGAAGTAGGAAGAGTGATGAGATCTTCTGGGTTTAAGAGAGGAGAAGCTCCTGAAACCATTATTGTTTTCCCGAAAAGAAATAAGACCACTTGTGGGGTTGGGCTGGGGGAGAAGCCTCAGCCATAAATAAATACGGCTCTTCTCACCAATTCTTCAGGGTGAGAAGTTGTAGTGAGACAGCAGACGTGTTATTCTGCCGAATTCCAGAGTGAAAGTGTAGGGCTGCTCCATATTCCAGAAGCAGTGGATGTAGACCGTGGTGAACATGCACATTTCCGGGAAGCAGTGGACGTGGGCCATGGTGGGCGTGTATATCTCCAAGAAGCAGTGAATATAGACCACGGTGGGCGTGGACATCTCCCAGAAGCAGGGGATGCAGACCACGGTGGGTGTGGACATCTCCCAGAAGCAGTGAATGTAGACCATGGTGGGCGTGGACATTTCCAAGAAGCAGTGGACGTAGACCATGGTGGGCATGGATATCTCCTAGAAGTGGTGGATGTAGACCATGGTGGGTGCAGACATTTGTCAGGGTCTTGGTTCTGTCAGAGGTGGAGGAGCAGGAGGCAGGCCTATGGGCTGGAGAAAGCTGTGTGGGGAACAATGACCTCTCTTTCTGTAACGCTCAAGATGAGCTGACTTGCTAAACTCACAGTATTCACGAGTGTCATTGGCTTTCCCATGGGAAATAGTGCAGGGTTAAACTGAGATGGCAGATCCCATTAGGAATGGAAAAGCAGGTCAGAAATATGCTAAAAATGTATGGAGGATTCTGGACTCACATAGAAGTGAAATCAGGGGAGCCAGCTTGACAAGTCTTTGAGGGACAGGGTAGCCCCAAATGATGCCTGGTTTATAATGGGTGCAATTTTACTAAGATTTCTGAAGGTTACTTCTTAGAGTTTTCAGTAACCAACATGGCATCTTAGCACTCCAGATCCTTTTGGATACTATAAGTGCCAATGATGATCTTTCTGGATTCTACCTTCAACCTGATGGAAGAGACATGATATGCAATTAAAGAAAGTAGTCTCAGGAACATGCTTTTCCTACTCTTAGAGTAAGGTAGGCCACCACTAATCTAATGCATTGCTATGCTGCCTTATTTATGTATAATACATTTTACATTTATGAAATGGCAATGGGTTTTGAGATTTATGACTAAAAGAAACAAAGTGAAAAGCACCACCACCACCACCAATGATAGCAATACTATTATTGAAGACTTTTTGTCCTTTGCTTTACTTGGAGTACTCTTGATAAAGTTCTACTTGAGAACATTATTTAAAGATTTAGTGCCCAGAAATATATTGTAACCTCAAAGAAAATTGATGTGTCTCTATGAGATCATTAAAATGAAATGACAGAATGAAACAAAAGTGAAATGACAGAAATGTTTACTTTCTGTCCTTGTTCAATGGATGCTGAGAGCCAAATTTGTTAATTATTTGTAATAATGTTATCTTCACAGTTAGCTTTACTTGTTGGCTACCTATAATTTTGATTTTCTATTTTCCATTTTATTAAGCTTGTCTAAATAACCTTTGTTGTAAACTGTCACAAATCCCAATTATTATTATAATCCATTCCTTTGGGGGTATAAATGAATTTGGTAAATTACTAATAACTTTATTAATGATTTGTGGATTAATATATCATACATGCTCATCATAATAGCTTAATTTTTACCCACTTGATATCAAAAGTAAGTTAATTATTTTGGTACTCAATTTTGAACTCATGTGCTTCCTAATTTTGATTATAGAACTAAAATCAATGATGTGAATAGAAAGCATGGAAAACACTTACGTTGTTTGCCCATATGCATGATATATTATATTCCTTATTTCCTACTTTTTAATTTCTTTCAAATGGTTTCTATGTAAACTGAGGCATTGCATTTTCTATTTATCCCTTTCCTCTTTTTTTCTTGTCCAAAATAGATGCATTTGGTCTGTTACACTTAGTTCAAGAGTAATTATTTTTCAGCTCAAGGTGACAATTTAATCTATTTTATTATGAACGAATCAAATTTTCCAGGCAGTGTATTTATTTGGGGACTTAATATGCTCCATCAACTGCCAGTATAAGATTCAATAGTTAATTTATTCCTTTTGAGGAATTGCGTGTCCACAGCCTCTGGGGTTTGCACTGAAATACTCCTTTAGGAAGGGGTAACATGGGACGACTTTTAAAGATAAGACAGATTTGCAGAGCTGGAGTTTCATTGTAACATCAATTAGATTGAATTGTATTATATAAGCAAAGGTTATTTGCAGAGCTCTCAGTGACAAGAACACATTATTCTGAAATTCTCTGTTGGTTTCTGCAGCAGACTTCCCATGGGAATTCAGGGCTCATGTTCCTGTTCCTTTCAGGGAATGCACAAGGGTATGAGACTGGATTTAGTGTAGGACTACCTGAATAAGAGGTAGACATTTTCTTGAAAAGGATGGTAAAATCTGGAATACTTTCAAAAAAACTGATGGAAAGGTACTTTTCCCTGTTAAAGGCTCTCCTAAACAGACAAACAAATGAAGTTGCAAGAGACTATGAGTTTACCATCCAAGCAGAATGCTTCAAAACATCCCCTAAAATTTATATAACTGCTTAGCCATGGAAATTCTTATTGCATAGTTTTTTTCTCTGTGTCTGTCATTGGCAGAGTAAGGATGTATTAGATGGAATAAATGTAATTGATTGTATTTCCAAGGCCCATCAGATTTTCAAGCATGTATAGCCATTACTTAAATGCATTCTAATAATCTAAAAGTAATAAAGGTCACAGACTCCACTCATATGAACAAATATCACTGTTTCTTTGCTCCACATGGATCTGTGTCCCCCTTTGCTGGCATAGGACTCTTTCCACTAAATGGCATAATTGTAGCTCAGGTATCTCCAGTGTTTCTTGGGCACATAGAGGAAAGAACTCATTAATTGTACTAACTAGTGCATTAATTAGGGGTAGTTACAGTGGCTTTTTCTAGCTTGCCTACTATTGCAAATAAAAATTCCGTATGGGGACCTCAAATGTAAACTTAGGGTTCAATGACCCTGAATTAAATACAAAGTCAAGTTAATATAGCTGATATAAAATGTAAATTCACTGTATACCAAACTGTACCCTGTCATGAAGGCTTCACAAAGCAGAGAAAGGAGACGATGGAGCCTATTTTGTTTCTCATTTGGCCCTTGCTAGGTTTACTTTCATCCTGCTGATCCTACAGACAGCTACGGGAGAGAGAAGGGCTTAGGACGAGGAGGAGGAGACCTGGGTTTGAGCCCAGCTCTGAAATTCATTATTCATGCGACCTTGGGAATATCACTCAAACTTTCTGAGTCTTAGTTTCTTGACCTGTAACCTGGAGACTTAATCCAGGTTAATCTTAATTCACCATTGGAAGACTGGGAAGATTAGATGTGTACAAGTTTTTGTAAACTAAAATGTGTGCTAGCCATATAAAGAATATTAATACTTATTATATAATGACATTAATTTATATCGTACAAGATATTCTGATAAAATTTGGGAGAGCAACCCACCAGATTTATTTCTTTCAAAGGTGTCCTGGATGCCTATGGTGGTAAATAAGTAATGATGATAATAAATAAATCCAGGAATTAAGTATTTATGTATAATACTTTACAACTTCATTTGGTGGAGCATCTTTCATGCCAACTATATCCCCAAACAGATTACATTCAATAAAGACTTACAGTGATAAGCAATAAATACTAGCAGTGAGAGACAGACATTGAGATAAACAGGCAGCAAAAAGTGCTTTTCAGCTAAATTCTGAAAAGAAATGAAGAATTTAGGGGTGAAGAGACCCGGGAGAGATGTCACAACAGGCAGACACTTTTGGAGATAAAGTTCTCACACTCAATTTTCTTAGTGAAAGGCCTGAGGCATGAGGTACCAAAGTGTTGAACTTCTGCCTGGGTCATCTCACAGGCAGCGGGTCTTTACTGGGGGAAAAAAGAAACAATATTAAGTCTGAGAGAGGTGAATTCCAATTTCATGGGGATTATGAAGCAGGAAAATCTTTTGTAAATGGCTTTGCTTTGATCTATACGGACCAGAAGAGAACTATGTATTGGTATTTTATTGTACATAAGCTACCCAAAAAGTGCAGCTGTAGTGTTCATCACTAAAAATCAGCTGGAAATTTGATTTGCAGTCTAGAGTAAGGATTTTCAAGTTAGTTCAGGATAAACTGATTTCTGACTCTTCCGTGGGTTTGCCTTCGGCTCAGCCAGTTTTAACACAATAGATGAGAGTGATTTCCTTATATGTTAATTTGACTTTTTAGTAGCCATGTGGATAACAGAAGCACTCTGAGTAACACTATGTGTTGTGTGTGTGTATGTGTGTGTGTTTGTATTAGTCAGTTCTCACGCTGCTAGTAAAGACATATCTGAGAGTAGGTAATTTATAAAGGAAAGAGGTTTAATTGACTCACAGTTCCACATGGCTAGAGAGGCCTCACAATCATGGCAGAAGGCAAATGAGGAGCAATGTCACGCCTTACATGGTGTCAGGCAATGGAGCTTGTACAGGGGAACTTTCCTTTATAAAACCATCAGATCTTGCGAGACTTACTCACTGTCATGGAAACAGCATGAGGGTAACCGCCCCCATGACTCAATTATCTCCCACAAGATCCCTCCCATGGCACAAGGGGATTATGGGAACTACAATTCAAGATGAGATTTAGGCGGGGACACAGCCAATCCATATCAGTGTTTGAAAGATGAAGTGGTGGTGGCATGAACAGCAGTCTCTCGAGGAGGGTACTAAAATGAGTTTCTATTTCTGTATCACACTGACTGAGATTGGGGATCATAAGAATGGGGAAAGGTGACCAAGCTCAAAGACTAAGGAAAGGTTGCTTGGTATGAGAAATTTTACTCAGATAACCTCAGGAGTGTATAAAGAGGAGTTATTGTATTCTACTCACAAAGGGTTTTTGTTGATGATGGCCTGATTGGAAGATGAACTACCACCTGCCAATGAAAGACAACCTTATGAAACCATTTGAAACCCAACTATCTCATGTTATATTGAGTTGTGGATAGTACAGTTCAACTTCAACAGGGTACCTTTGGCTATGTGGGTGCATGTTGACAGCTTTAAGGAGGTCCACTAAAGTGTCTTTCATGGTGCTAAAAGCACCTCAAAATGAGGAATTTATTTTGGAAAAGCATATTAAGAGCAGACAAATGTTTCATCTAGAAGCACTGATATAAGGAAGAGACTACATAAATGAATGAAGAGGTTAGTGCAGAGTAGCTATAAGTAGGAATTGGTTGCACAGCTGCTTCTGATATGGACAATAAAAAAGATAAAGAATCAAGCAGCCAGGGAAAGGTCCGTTCCTTAAGGGCAGGCTTCCTGCCTAGCAGCACACAGTTATCCTCAGTTCTTAGAATATGATAGGCACATGATAGTCTCACATTTTGCAGTAAACATAAATAAATATGTACAGGAGCTAATAGTATATATTAAGAAGGGAGTTGCTTGACATTAGATGGAGTCTTGATTATTTTAGCCCCATGATAGGGGTTGTCTTTGACAAAATTTCTTTTTTTACAGTTGTCTTCTAGGTAGCTATCTGTACTGGTGGTGTTCTTTAATAGGTGCAGGAGAGATGCCTCAAGGGACAGAGTGATCTGAAGTTGTTACATTAAATAGGTTTCCCAGGCAAAGCAAGAAATGGCCTGGGGTCTGCTCCTGGTTACAACTTTAATCATTACATACCAGCTGACTGTGAAAATCCATCAGAATGATGAACAAAATACTTTAATCTGGACTTCATTATGTTGCTTTTGCTACTTTGGAGCTCTGAATTCATCATAAGAGTGTGAAAGATTTACCTGCAATGTCAGTCCCCTCGAATTCCAGTAAATCCATGAAAGAATGTGTTGCTTCATGGAATGGATGAGAGAGGGAAAACACTCTCTCAGGGAATCAGGAATGGGAGAGATTTGGGTGTCTGGGGGTGGAAGAGCAGTTCAGGTTCCAGAAAACAGAGCTATTGGAATTTGGATGAGGGTTTTAAAACATGAAAGGCCTATCAGGAATTGTAGGTTGATAGCAATCAATGAGTAAAATCATTCCTTGTATTTGGAAAAGAAAATTAAGCAGACTTCTGGAAGTCTGTGGTCTTGGATGCAAAAGGAAGCTAAAGCTACAATAGTCATTGAGTCAACGGAAGTGAGAAGGAACTTTCAGAAAATTTGATGAAGACAGATAAGGGACTGGATTCCAGGAATTAGGTTAAGAGAATGACAACACCCCTCAGACTATAAGGTTTGTCTAATTATTCTGATATAAGGATTATTAGTTAAAAGACTATTCTCATCATGTAGGTGGAGGAGCTGGTGCCCCAACACTACACGCACAACAGCATGGAGATGGTTCCTCTCTGCAGAGCTCTGCATTCAGCTGCCTGCCTAGGACAGTGGAAAGTGCAGGGATGTTCTTTTGCCTGTTTACCTGTGACAAGATCATCAAGTTTCTCAGCTCAGAGGGGACACTGAGAGTGAGGGAATGGGTAAGACTTTGTTGTTAAAAGGGAGGAAAACCAAGAAATGAAGAAAATGACAGAACAGTCTATTCCAGGGTCAACTCTAGTATATATTATAGGAGAATTGTATTTTTTGCAAATAAAAGCAGAGACCTTCCGATGTTTGTCTTTTACTTTAAGATAAGAGAAACTCAATTGACTCTTCCTACTCTAGATCTTAAATACACACAAGGAAGGTGCCCTGAGTGAGGCACTCATGAGAAGTTAGCTAAAGTCATTTTCAGATTTGATGATTGCATGTGTCATAATGAGTGTGACATCTCTCTAGTTCTTTAAATAGCACTGCAGATGTTCTTCTGTGGTTAGTCTGGCTGCCCCAAACTACCCAGAAGTGAAACTGCTTTTTTGGTGATGCCTGTGCCTGATCCATAACCTCCATCTTTTCTGTTTTTTGTTTTGTTTTGTTTTGTTTTTTTCTCTTAGGATAACACAGCACATTTGAGTATGCTTAAAGTATTTGAGTGGTGCTACTGGCTATAATTAAGTTCTTTCAGCCTTTCCGTTACAAATTCTTCTTTCCAAGGCTTAATACCTCAGAGACTTCTAATCCCATTGGGCCAAACTTAGTATAGAAGCTGTCAGCAGAAATGCAAATTTTTTTGCTCACCCCTAAATATTTCTAATCAAACAAATCTGTTTTTTTCCCCCTCATTATAGCATAGGTATAAGGAAATAGGTTTCAGGCACTTTTAAAAAGCAAGAAAAAAAGAGTAATCTAAGCACAAAATCTGAGAAAAGTGCATAAGAATGCAAAACCTGTCTAGTTTCGGAGTAGATGGGCAAATATTGAAGACTTCCAGCATCAGAGAATCTTTACCTTGTGTTTTTTAGCTAAATTCAAGATGTAGTCATGAAATGAACTGACAGCATATTGCTTGTTGGTTTGAAAGTTTGATTTTTTGTTTTAAGGAGAAGTCCTTGTTACTTCTATGAAAAGTTAAGATGAACAAATGATTCCAATATATCCACATAACTTGGGTTATAGTTGATTTTTTTTTCATCTTTTCCTTTGGGTCTTGAAGCTAATTGAATGAAAATCATTTGTAACACTATTGGTTTATTTAAAAAGGTTTAAAAATTAAACATTTTATTTTTATTTTTTGTTGTGGTAAATAATGCATAACATGAAATTTACCACCTTAGTCATTTCTAAGTATGCAGTTTAGTACTATTAACTATATTCCTGTTGTTGTGTAACCAATCTTCAGAACTTTTCATCTTGCACAACTGGCACTCTACTTACTCTGTTTCGATGAACTTGAGTACACATAGAAACCTCATATGAGGGAAGTCAAGCAGTATTTGTCTTTTTATGACAGGTTAATTTCAATTGGCAGGATGTCCTCAAGGTTCATTTGTGTTGTAGCATGTGTCAGAATTTCCTTTCTTTTCAAGGCTGAATATTATTAACATTTGACTTTTTGGATGCTTATTCCATATTGTCTTTTTTTATTATTATTAATCAAAAGATTCTATTTCTTAAGGGTACAGGTTTTTGAACTTGGCTTTACTGCTTAAGAGAACGGACATCTTTTTGCAGCCAGCTTTCTAGATAGTGAAAGATGAACCTTCTAAGGTCCCTGGCAGTGGTTGTTTGCCCCTAGGTCAGAGCAGTCCTAATCATGTCTTGTCCTTGTCCCTGTTAGCACTGCTATTGCACAGCCATTCCCCATGCTGTCTCTTTGGGGGAATTTTGCTCTCCCGTGTCACATTTCTGAGTATTCTAATCTCTTTGACACTTCTAAATGTGGGTATCATGTTCTCATCTACCCCTAAAGCCATTTCTATTGTGTTCTGTAACCTTTCTTCTCAGTTCATCTTCTTTCTTCTGCCTCCTAGAGCCTCTCTAATATTTCTTGTTTTATTTTTCAAGAAAAGATTAATACTTTCAAAATACATGAACCTTTTTATTCTCTTTCTCATTGAACTCCTACCATTTTGTACAATTCCATCCAACTCTCCCCACAATTTATAAAATACTTCTGGCTGTCAGACTGATATGCAAAGACAATAGAGCAGTCCTTTTTTCTTGAGGGGATCAGAAGCTAGTGGGCGGATGAATATGCAGACGATCCCAAGGCACTGTAATAGAAAAAGGGGAGAGAAGAGCCTTGTGATTTCTCTGAGGGGCACAGGTGAGGAAGAACTGCCCTATGTAGGAAAATGAGATCAGTTCGTATCAATAAGGCAACATTTAAAATCAATCTTAAAGAATGACTCAAGTTAGCTGGAAAAAAAATTATGGTTTTGACCTAGTCTCTCTCCAATTATTTTCTTATTTAGTAAAAATATTCTTTGAAAAGCACAGACCCCAAATTCCTTCCCATCACAAAGACACACTGGATACAATCTGTAACTTCTCTCAGGTGCCTTTGTTATTTGCCATTACCTTGATGCCACTATATTTTCTACAAGGACATTGTATTTTGAGGTCTTCTGAGTTTGAAATGTTAAAGAATCCTGAGGGATCTGAAAAGCTGAATTCTGATGAGCTAACATGTTATAAATTGTTATTAGTCATTTACATCTAGATACGAATAAACCAAAGGAGAGCAAGCTTTGATGGGGCAGAGAAGATGGCAAGAGGGTATGAGGAGCTTGGGAAAGGGATGTCTAGAGATTCACTGATGGAAAAGGAGTGGTAAAGTGGAATAACAGAGAGCTTGAACAAGTGACCTGATTCTCTCTAGAAAGAAGGATACATCCTGAGTATTTTATTTTAACAGTGAAAGTTTGAGGGCTTTCCATGGTGGTCTATAATGAGTGGCTAATCTCTTTCCCATGTGGGTTCCAAGCAAGTTGAGAAATAGAGTAAAGAGTAAATATGGAATAAAAAATGTCCCTATTGTCACTAATAGAATTCAGATTGGATGACAGAGCTTAGAGTCTATTACTCTAGTGAGCCTGTTGATTTTGAGCCTAGAACTGCACCGACTTACTCCCCCCTTGCACATTTTGGTGTCACTTGACTGGGATAGGCCAGATAAGTTCCCAAATTCTTCTCTAAATTTAGCACACATGCCACTCCTCTTCCCCTAGACTGCAGTGAGGAAGAGGGCAGGGAGAGGCTGGAGTGACACTAACATGTTTGTTTCATAGGAAGAAAACATAAGAAATAAAGAAGAGCAGAGCATTCCCCTCTAACAAGTTACTCCACTTAATTTCTTTCTTCTTTTTCTAAAATGGAATTCAGTATCAGCATATATGGCATTGCCTTTCAGTTCTTTTAACTTTTGTTTTGCCCTGTGTTTTTGGCACTGAACTTCCTCATAAGTGTGACTAGCCTAACTCTATCCCTCTTTGATTGAAGAAGTCTCATCTTTAGTTGTTGTTGTTGTTGTTTTTCTTATGGAGGAACCTATTTCTTGAAGCACTATACAGAAGAGGATAGGAACAGGAAGCACTAGAGTTGTTGGTGCTATTGCCAACTTCTGCTTTGGCACCATTGAGCTCTCTGTTGTTCAGAGGAGGTTGATTCTGTCAGGTGTAATGCTGATATGCTCACATCTTAGCACAGTGAATTCGAAAGCAATGGCTTGTTTACTTGGTTTCTGCATTGCAGTGTGGTTGGAGTGTGTTGAATTATTACTGCATTTGTTTTAGGGAGTCACCTCCCTTGATGTTCACTTCCCACTATACAACATTTCCTCTGCGAGGTTTACTGGCACTGAAGGAACTGAAAAAATGAAGTAAATGGCTCTCTAGAGAAATCTTCCTAGGAGGTGTGGACCACCTGGAGTCTGTAAATGCTTGAAATTTGGTTCTCAACAGGAAACAAAATCAATGTAAGACAGAAATATAATGAAAACAACACTTTCTTCCAGTGGGTAAAGTTGGATTGGTGACAATTAGGTGTTCTGATCATCACGTTTTATAATCTGGATTGATTTGTAGAGAAATTTAAAAACCATCAATTTTTACAATGCTATGAATATGTAAGAATACCATACTGATCTACATGAAAGCTAATGCCATCGATGCTAATTTGTTTTCTGTTTTGCTCATGACACAACAAAGCGGCTGAATATAGTTTTTGCTGTTGTTGTCACCCATCTTTCAAATGAAAGAATACTGGTAGTTTCAACATCATACTTTTAAAAAGTAACTTCTGCATAGATGTACATATTGATAAAGCACACAGAGCAGTGCCTGGCAGACAGTGAGCACTGCATGAGGACTTTGTTAAATAAAGTGTTAGAGTAAATTAAACCACCTTTGCCAAAATTCACAAATGACTTAGCACTGATCATTTACAATCCAGGAAATCGTCCCTGTGTTTCACACCTTAAAGCAGCAGAGTCTCTTCTGGTACTTTCCTATAATACCAATTAATACCACTCACAAATAGCCTTCTAAAGTTATCCAAACTGAGAAACCAATGTAAATGTAAGGAAACTATAGAGAATACTAATGAGAATTTATGTATTGATTAACAAAGAATTATGGTAAGTTAACTGAAGGCAAAGTGATTTAATTAATTTGTTTTTATTTATTTATTTATTTTTGAGACAGGGTCTGTCTCTGTTCCAAGGCTGGAGTGCAGTGGCATGATCTCAGCTCACTGCAACCTCCACCTCCTGGGCTCAAGCCATCCTCCCACCTCAGCCTCCAAAGTAGCTGGGACCACAGATGCACACCATCACACCCAGCTATTTTTAAAAAATCTTTTGTAGAGATGGGGTTTCACCATGTTGCCCAGGCTGGTCTTCAACTTCTGAGCTCAAGAGATCTGCCCACCTCAACCTCCCAGGTGCTGGGATTACAGGCATGAGTCACTGTGTCTGGCTGTAATTTAATTTATAAACAAAAGATGACACTGTTAATTGTAGAAAGAGTCAGTTATAACATTACTTACAACATTTGTCAAATTCAAGAATGGAAGAGAACGATGTGTGTTGTTGTCCTATAATAGATTTCTCTGTGGAAATCAGTCCCATCACTTTGGGTCCATGGACTATATGAAACAAATGAACCAAAGGCCTTAGAACCCTGAGGTTTGGCTAATTTGCCCATATTTATACAACGTATAGAGGTTGTTTCTACTCTGTGTGAGGTTCTATACTAGTAATCTTGTAAACAAAGACCAATATGAGGAGAGAGGAGATGGTTTGTAGTCTACTGTGTTTTGTGAAAGTTTGGCATGTAGCTGATTTGGACAATGCTTAGAATTTCATTTTGAAACATTTTCAGTTATAGCATGTCTAATTGGTTCTTTAAAATCTCTTCTTAAAGGATCCTGAAACTTAAAGAAGGGGAAAGCTTATATTTTCCATAAACAAAAGTGGTGGTTCTATAATAATAGGACTCATTCGAAGATGTGTTGTTTAGAAGGTGATAAACAAAAAAAGTTGTGATGAGAGAAAACATGGAAGAAGAAAAAAGCATAAAAGATAAGTTTGACAGTGTCCTGCTACCAAGGAGAAATTCGACTTGGTAAGAGCATATTTTGACTTTGGGGGGCCAAAGTGAATGGGTTGCTTGAGCCTAAGAGGTTGAGACCAGCCTGGGCAGCATGGCGGAAACTTGTCTCCACAAAAATCAAAAAAACAAACAAAAACAAACAAATAACAAAACAAAATTAGCCAGGCGTGGTGACATATGCCTGTAGTCCTAGCTATTTGGCAGACTGAAGTTGGAGGATTGCCTGAGCCCAGGAGGTGCAGGTTGCAGTGAGCTGAGATTGTAACCAGCCTGGACAACAGCACAAGACATTGTCTCACCTCACCCTCCCCTGCCCCAATAAAAACATATTTTTGAGGCTTAAATGGATTTTGGGAATACCTGGGGAAGGGATTGTAAATACTTAGAGCTCTTAATCAAAATCATCTACCAAGTCCTTTTTTGTGTGTGCTTGACCAAAACAGTTTTTGACTTTGGGACACAAGATAGGGCATGTCCTAGTTCTAGGCAAATTTGAAGTTGGTTTTCAGACACTTAAGCTTATAGAATTTCGATTACCCAAATTTATCCCTTCCCCCTCCATGACCTGTAAAGTTTCTGGTAGCCCTCTGCTTCACACTCATGTTCATCTCAAAGAAAGGAGGGAAAAGCAGCTGCAATGTTTTGAGTATCTTCTCTGTGCCTTCCACTTCCATATACTAATTTTTGCATTAGCCCTTTCAGGAGTATTTTATTATTTCCAGTTTGCCTATGAAGAAACAGAAAGTCAGTGCAACAAAATGCATTACTCATCATCATACAGCCAGTGACAGTGATGCTAGCAGTCAACACATGTCCTTGACTCCAGACACCTGCTCTTTCTGCTATTCTAACTACTCCCCATGAAATTCACCCTTACTCTACATTTTGCCTGGTGTTCTGTCATACTGCTGAGAGTTATGAGTCCTGACTTCTGTTCCATGGTGCATCTCTTTCTGCTGTTTTTTCCAATAATCAAAATCATGCTATGGTATTTAATGGCTATCAATGTCTTTTAGCAAAGGCATAGGTCTTAACCCTGAAGAGAACTAATGGCAGAAATGTAAGGCTTGTCATCACTTTTTACATTGCCTGTACAATGCCTGTGGATGGGAAAACTTAGGATGTATTTTCTTTTAAGAGTCTGAGGGGGCTGGGCGCAGTGGCCCAGCACTTTGGGAGGCCGAGACGGGCGGATCACGAGGTCAGGAGATGGAGACCATCCTGGCTAACCCGGTAAACCCCCGCCTCTACTAAAAAATACAAAAAACTAGCCAGCGGAGGTGGTG
>NW_016805130.1:1892103-1897162 GCF_001698545.2 Rhinopithecus bieti | reverse complement strand
AAAAAAAAAAAAAAAAAAAGTCTGAGGGGCCAGGCGCGGTGGCTCACGCCTGTAATCCCAGCACTTTGGGAGGCCGAGGCGGGCGAATCACAAGGTCAGGAGATCGAGACCACAGTGAAACGCCGTCTCTACTAAAAATACAAAAAATTAGCCGGGCGCGGTGGTGGGCGCCTGTAGTCCCAGCTACTCGGGAGGCTGAGGCAAGAGAATGGCGTGAACTCGGGAGGCGGAGCTTGCAGTGAGCCGAGATCGCGCCACTGTACTCCAGCCTGGGTGACAGAGCGAGACTCCGTCTGAGGAAAAAAAAAAAAGTCTGAGGATAGAATAGCACACTTGCAAAATTGTATTGTGTGGATGAATAAATGAGTTGATGGGCAGCATTCATCCTCAGCAGAAAGGCAGTTTAAGTGGATTTCCACTTGTGACAGCCTCCTTTTTACTCTTCATGAATAGCAGTGTTATCTGTACAAATATAGGTTTTGAGCCAAATAGAACATGGAATCTAAGAAATCATATACAGTGAGTGTATTTGGAGCTTTTATAAACTCTGAGCGATTTATGAAGTCATGTTTTCTGACTGCAGATGTCTTCTTTTGTCCCTTGGAGTGTATTTTGGTATTTGAATGAAGATCATAGTGGAAGGCTGTTGCTGAACTCAAGCTGTGTTAAACTGCCTGGCTACCCTGTTTTATTGTTTGTGACGAGGGGTAAGGCTGGGTGATATAGCAAAATAAAATATTGATGAAAATGTACTGAAAATGTGTTAAGGCAACATATTTTGAAATGTATGTAGAACTCTTTGAAGTGAAATAATGGTTTTCAGTGAATTAATAAAGTTGTTAGCTCATCTCTTTAGTGATAAAATTGTGGTGACATGTAAATTCTTAACCTCACCCAAGAGCATAGATTCACTACAGGGTTTATTAATTTTCCAAATTTCAGAATAATTTAATAATAACAATGTAGGAAATATATGCTACGACGACTGAATTTTTTTCTTGTTAATCTCTTTAATCTTGGCATGACCTAATAAAGATGCATGTGGCTGTTACAAGATTTACACAATGCTAAATATTTTTAGATTGATTTCAACAAGAGAGATTGAAGATTGTTCCTTCAAAAGTCTCAGGAGAACTGTTTTAGCATATTTTGATAAAAACTTATATGCACATAATAAACAACCTCAAGTGTAATATTATTTGAACAGTTAATCTGGTTGCCTTTTAACCTTCATAAAATGTTAGACCTAGATTTCAAACGTAATAAAGGAGGTGAAGTGTGTGTTTGTGTGAGGTAGTTTTAATACAATGCAAATCTTAGTTTTTCCTCAGAATAACCAACTCCATTTATTTTCTTGGAAGACAAAATAGAGAAAATATGATAGAAACGAACGGATATGTATGAGTATCTTTAAAAGTACATTTATACACGAGGCCACCAATCTGTCCATTTGGCAAGGATCTATTTTAGAAGAAATTATACTTTGATAACAGCTTGTACCCATTATTTTATGTTGATGGAACATAGACAGATACATGGAACAAGAAGGAAAGCTAGATGGAGCTGGCTTTCCATAAGTCACAAGCTTTTTCTTCAACAGAAAAGCAAACTCCAATGTTTTAGATTCTGTTCTAATGAGAAAAATAGAACACTCAAGTGTTCTTGCTGGTGGACTAGTAATGACAGTAAAAGATGAGTCCCATTAAAAACAAAACCAGAATAAATTGTCACTTAATTGAACACAACAATGCAAAGATTGCCAAGGGGCTTGCTTTCCCACAAGAAGTATTTTCTTAGAAGCATCCAAGATCACAATTGAACCCTAAATTTACATCAACTCTAAATCTTTATCATGTAATTGCCTTACTACTGGGTAACTAGATTAAGATGGTGACATATTTTAAATGGAATATCTAGGGATATATACAGCATACTCAATTTCCTTTATTAAAGGAATTTATTTCTGGCTCTTTCTATTTCATCGTAGCAGCTATAAATTCCTTCTTATAACACATTAATGAAAAAAAATTTTTGAAGTTGTTAGACCCTAGACTACCATATTTAGATTTAGAGAGTAAAGGCCTAACATTATTTTGGTAAAGAACAAAATAGGTGGTAAAACTCTTTGCCTTTTCCTCTTTTCCCCTCAGATTTCAATTATGTTGAATCTCAGGTTCTAAGGATTTCTGTAGGTCTGATAACACAAATGGCAGCATTTCCATTATTTTCTGCTGAGACCACAAAGCAGTGGACGTCATCCTGTGCTTTCTAGTAGAGGGTCTCAAACACTGTAGAACTTTCTAGGGTAAACCCCCAAAGGCATCCTCTTTTTGAGAGAAGAAAACAATGTATTACCCTGGACACTTATTCACATAATTTTAACCCATTTTTCAGGGAGAGTAGTAAAGAA
Source organism: Rhinopithecus bieti (assembly GCF_001698545.2). Lineage (NCBI taxonomy): Eukaryota > Metazoa > Chordata > Mammalia > Primates > Cercopithecidae > Rhinopithecus > Rhinopithecus bieti. Next base: position 1,894,752 of record NW_016805130.1, on the reverse strand, counting down.
ATACAGAACCACTGGACTCTTAATTTAGGTGCTCAGTTTATCATAACGATTTTCACAAATAGCCTTCTTGTATTGGGTTTTGGAAACTTTCTCTCAGTTGTCAAAGCATGGCCTGAATTGCTGGGGGTTCACTGAGATCTTCTCTGAAGTCCCGTAGTCAAAATTATTGACATAACCATAGTAAGACATTATTTGTATTTTGCACTGTGTTGATGTTTGCACTGATTGTGCAAAAGCCATGCTGGCGTGTCCAGAATTGGTGGGTTCTTGGTCTCACTGACTTCAAGAATGAAGCCGCAGACCCTCGCGGTGAGTGTTACAGTTCTTAAAGATGGTGTGTCCAGAGTTTGTTCCTTCAGACGTTCATATGTGTCTGGAGCTTCTTCCTTTTGGTGGGTTCATGGTCTTGCTGACAGGAGTGAAGCTGCAGACCATCGTGCTGAGTGTTACTGCTCTTAAAGGCTGCGTCTCTGGAGTTGTTCGTTCTTCCTGGTGGGTTCGTGGTCTCACTGGCTTCAGGAGTGAAGGTGCAGACCGTCGCAGTGTTACAGCTCATAAAGGCAGCATGGACCCAAAGAGGGCGCAGCAGCAAGAATTACTGCAAAGAGTCAAAGAACAAAACTTCCACACTGTTTTGTTCTGAGCGGGTTGGGGACCTGAGCGGGTTGGCGCTGACTACCTTGAGCAACCTGCCTTTGTTCCCTTATCTGGCCCCATCCAAGTCCTGCTGATTGGTCTATTTTACAGAGAGCTAATGGGTCCACTTTACAGAGAGCTGACTAGACCGTTTTGACAGGGTACTGACTGGTGCATTTGCAATCCTCTAGCTAGACATAAAAGTTCTCCAAGTCACCACTAGGTTAGCTAGATACAGAGTACCAACTGGTATATTTATAAACCTTGAGCTAGACACAGAGTACTGATTGGTGTATTTACAAACCTGAGCTAGACATAGAGTGCTGATTGGTGCGTTTAGGATCCCTTAGCTAGACATAAAAGTTTCCCAAGTCCCCACCAGACTCAGGAGCCCAGCTGGCCTTACCCAGTGGATCCCGCACCGGGGCTGCAGGCGGAGCTGCCTGCTAGTCCTGAGCCGCACCTGCATTCCTCAGCCCTTGGGCGGTGGGTAGGACTGGGCGTCACGGAGCAGAGGGTGGCGCCCCTCTGGAGGCTTGGGCAGCGTGGGAACCCATGGTGGAGGAGGGGCTTGGGCATAGCGGGCTGCAGGTCCTGAGCCCTGACCCGCGGGAAGGCAGCTGAGGCCGGCGAGAATTTGAGCGCAGCACCTGCAGTGCTGGGGGACCTGCTGCAACCTCCGCAGCTGCTGGCTGGGGTGCTAAGCCCCTCACTGCCCTGGGCCGGCGAGGCCGGCTGGCCTCTGTGAGAGTGGGGCTCGCCAATCCCGCGCCCACGCCTGCCGGAACTTGCGCTGTCCGGCGAGGGCAGCGCAGGTTCCCGCCTGCGCCTCTCCCTCCACACCTTCCAGCAAGCAGAGAGAGGCGGCTTCAGCCTCGGCCAGCCCAGAGAGGGGCTCCCACAGTGCCTTGGCGGGCTGAAGGGCTCCTCAATAACTGCCAGAATGGATGCCGAGGCCGAGGAGGCGCTGAGAGCGAGGGCTGCTAGCACGTTGCCACCTCTAAGGGACAAAGTGCTGGTGTCTCAATACCAAGAAAGGCAGTGGTGCCTGCTCTGCTGATGGTCATTGTGTGCTTCACTGTCGCTCACTCACAGGATATCTTTGATGAAGCAGTAGAAATTACAAATATTACGAAGTATCCATTCTAAGTATTCCTCTTTAATATTCTACTGTTCAAGTGGGAAGCATTCAAAAAACATTGCTGGCATAACGAAGTACAATGGACATTTCAGGAAAAAGAACCGGTGGGATGGTTTGCTTTGTGAGCTGCATTAGCTCCCTTTCCATGAATTTCCATTTGTGCTTGAAAGCATAACTAGCAGATACACCAGAGTTACTCAGACGTGGATATTTAGCAGATATTTCTTAAAAGTAAACAAAATGAACATGTCCCTTTAAGGAAAACAACTGACAATTTTAGTTTGAAATGATAGAATTCAGGGTTTCAAGCAAAACTTAGAATTTTGGAAAACTTGTATATGCCACTGTAAACTAGACAGCTCCTTAACACTTAAAGACTTTTCAGATAAAATTGGTAGCGACATTAGCAAATGTAATTTTTTGATAACATTACATATATGTGTAATGGAACGCATGAGTTATAATGCATTAGTTACACAAACATGCAGGAGTAAAAGATCCATTTGAAATGTAAGACCAATCAATATATTTCAATGTAACAGAGTAGTGATCAAAGTTGTAAAGTTCATTGGTACGATTTCAGTTTCCATGTACAACTAGCTTTTAAGAAACTACCGGCCGGGCGCGGTGGCTCAAACCTGTAATCCCAGCGCTTTGGGAGGCCGAGACGGGCGGATCACGAGGTCAGAAGATCGAGACCATCCTGGCTAACATGGTGAAACCCCGTCTCTACTAAAAAATACAAAAAACTAGCCGGGTGAGGTGGCGGGCGCCTGTAGTCCCAGCTACTCGGGAGGCTGAGGCAGGAGAATGGCGTAAACCCGGGAGGCGGAGCTTGTAGTGAGCTGAGATCCGGCCACTGCACTCCAGCC
>NW_016805130.1:1884871-1888723 GCF_001698545.2 Rhinopithecus bieti | reverse complement strand
AAAAAATAAAATAAAATAAACTACCTCTTGTTGAGTTTTGGGGCATATTAAAGAAGAGTATTCTTAATTAACTGAAAGGCTTTTATTTTATTTTATTTTTTTTTGAGACATGGTCTCATTTTGTTGCCCAGGCTGGAGTGCAGTGACACAATATCTGTTCACTGCACCTTGACCTCCCAGGCTCAGGTGACTCTCCCACCTCAGCCTCCCAAGTAGCTGGGACTAAGGAGCACACTACCATGCTCGGGCTAATTTTTAAATTCTTTGTATAGACGGGGTTCCTCCCTGTGTTGCCTAGGCTGATCTAGAATTTCTGGGCTTAAATGATCTTCCCACCACGGCCTCCCAAAGTGGTGGGATTACAGGCACGAGCCACTGTGCTCTGCCTGAGTCTATGAAAATGCATTTTCCTTTTTCAGCTACATGTCTGTGTGAGGACATATTTTCTTCACATACTTCAACTAAAAATAACCATTGAAATAGATTAAATGCAGAAGTAAAGTATCCAGGAGTCTTCCATTAAGTCAGACAAAAAGAGACAAAAAAATGTAAAACAATTTCAATATTATCACTAATTTTCTTATTTTGAAAATAGAGTTTTTTCCAGTAGATAATAGGTTTTATTGTTATTAAAATAAGTTAGTACATTTTAAATATGTTCTTAATTTCTTTTTTTCTTTTTCAGACTAGAGTCTCACACGGTCACCCAGTTTGGAGTGCAGTGGTGCGATCCACTGCTCACTGCAACCTCTGCCTTTCGGGTCCAAGCGATTCTCCTGTCTCAGCTTCCTGAGTAGCTGGGACTATAGGTGCCTGTCACTATGCCTGGCTAATTTTTGTATTTTTAGTAAAGATGGGGTTTCACTATGTTGGCCAGGCTGGTCTCGAACTCCTGACCTCAAGTGATCCACCTGCCTCAGCCTCTCAAAGTGCTGGAATTACAGGCGTGAACTACCGCACTTGGCCTTAATTTTTTTAAAGGTAAATATAATTTATACAAATATTACTTGGAGTCCTCAATAGTTTCTAAGAGTGGAGAGGGATCTTGAGAGCGAAAAGTTGGATTGCTACTGTTCTATTGTCCAAATAGAGATGCTAATCTCAAGTCTAGATCACTAATGTGTGAGAACACTGAGATGTGCTGTGATCTCCCCCTTTGAGGAAGAACATACTGCCCTAGTTGCTGGGAGCATTGCTCACTGACAGCTTTCAGCTGTTAGTCCCTTCAAGGATTGTCTCAGCTGCAGAGAGCCACCTCACCAAAGGTCGCATCCTCTCCCAGAGTGACCCACATCTAGTGGTTGATAGATGCAGGTGTATAAAGACATGGCCATTTTTGTTTAACTCAGGGCAACTCCTGGAGTTCATTCCAACTCCAGAGCTCCTGGTGGGGTCAGCTGAGGTGTCAATTGGCCTGCATCAGTGCTTGACTTCTCCTTTTGCCCTTTCTTATCTCCTTCCCCTCCCTCCTTATATGTTAATCCCAAGGGCTCTCCTTGGTAAACATCCTGCACAACAAAGCCTTCAGGGTCTGCTTCTCAGGGAACTCAATCTGCAACAGTATGAGGGCACCATAATAGGTTAAAAGTCAATTATCTTTACAGTTTTCAGTAAGGTGCTACACTTTTGGCTGTATCTTCATACAGGATCCTAAATTCCTTCCTGACAAGTCACACAAATCCATTGGCCTGTAAAAAGCTTTATATATCCTGGAACACTGTAGGAGTTTGGAGTGAAATAACACTGTAAGAGTTTGGAGTGAAACATTGAAATATATTGATAGGTCTTACATTTAAAATAGATCTTTTACTCCTGCATGTTTGTGTAACTCATGCATTATAACTCGTGTTCCATTACACATATATGTAATGTATCAAAAATTACATTTGTTGATGTCACTACCAATTTTATCTGAAAAGTCTTTAAGTGTTAAGGAGCTCTCCTAATGCATATCCATGTGGCCTGGGACAAGCTAGTTCTCGATCCAGTAGGGTCAGTTCAGGAACATGCACAAAAAAAGCAGGCTTCAGCTTCTGGAGAACATAGGTGAAAAAAGAAAAAAATGATGCTCCTTTTTGTATACTCTTGGATTAAAGCGTCTTCCAAATTTTAGGTGTTGATGAGAAGACAAGAATTGAATAGAGAAGGGGGTCAAGAGGAGAGACCAATCTCTTCATTTAACTCATCTTCACATTAAACATGTACCAACAGCCTAAACCAAGTCAATTTAGCTGTGACCTGGACCAATAGTTAATACCATCTAAAGTGAATGGCCGTTCCCTAATCTGTCTTTCAATCAGGCACTCCTATCTGACCTGGAAAACAGAACTTGGAAGTCAGCCTCAGTTGGATTGGAGAGCATTGCATACATACTTCAACATTTTAAAGAATGAGGAAGCTTAGGTGAACTCTCTGTAGCTCCACTGATATGGAGGTAGGTAACAAGAGAACATTGGTTTCCACTTTGATAAGGTTAGCTTTCTTGCTCTGTGTAAGAAAACTGTTTAATAGATTGCAGATATACAGAGGATACATGATTTGAAAATGAAGCCAAGTTTTAAACACTCTGCCATTTGAAAATGACCCATCTGCATGCTGGCGAGCTAAATATTTATTCATCCATCCCATAGATACTATGTTTCAGTAAATATTCTAGGTTCGGGGGTACATATTGGTGAATAAGACAAAGTCGCTGACCTTAAGGAGTCTCTTATGACAGAATAACAGTGTCTGAGTCTTAGTTCATTTGCCTGTGTAGGTAAACCCACCCATGGTGGAACAGGAAAGAGTTAAAGAACTTGAAAATGTTGAAAAGAGCTTTTCTATTGGGATGGCAATAAGCACTGAATGTAAGTCACATAGTTTGCATACTGAAGGCACTGTTCCAGGTGCTGGGGGCTCAATAGTAGAAGCTATTTTGTCCCTGTCCTATATTTTATGAGAGAAAGTGAAAAATTAGGACAGGAAAAAAAATAGGTACTTCTCTAAAAATTAATAGATCAAGAAAACAAAGAATAAACAATAACCTAGAATATTTGAATAACAATCAACATGATTGCTCCATTACGTATGCAAATCTTGAAGGCGTACACATTCTTTCAAAATACAGAGAACTTTTCAAAAATTAACCATATAGTTGATTAAAAAAATCCGCAAAATAATTATCCAAAGCTGAAATGATACTGGTCAAAATATTTGCCCATAATGCAAATCATATTAGAAATAAACAACAGAAAGATAGTTTTTTAAAAGATCCCAAACATTTTAAAGAGGGAACCAAAGCTATAATTATAGGCCATTTAGAAACAAAACCAGCAAATTGATTTGTATTTATTTCAAAACCGTGGGATACAGCCAAAAGTGTACTTAGGAAATTTTATAGACATAAATGCATTGATTAGGAGACAAAATTTGAAAATGAGTAAGCAAAGTGTTCAACTCAAGAACCTGAAAAAAGGAAAACAAAGTAAACAGAGTAGAAAAAAGGAAAAGCATATATATGCCATATAAAACGAAGCCAAACATAGTAGATATGGTAAATAATACTAGTCTAAAATTTGTTCTTTGAAATAATCAGTAAAGTATTTAAAAACATTTGGCAAGTTGTATCAAGAAATAAAAGGTGCTAAGTATGGTGGCTTGCACCTGTAATCCCAGCTACTCTGGAGGCTGAGGTGGGAGGATGGCTTGAGACCAGGAGTTTGAGGCCAGCTTGGGTGACATAATGAGACCCTGTCTCTAGAAAAGTTTAAGAAACAAAGGGAGAGAAGACATAAATAATATCAGAAATGAGAAAATATAAACTCACATATAAAAGATATTTTAAAATTTGAGATAATTTAATTATAATAT
>NW_016805130.1:1877332-1884646 GCF_001698545.2 Rhinopithecus bieti | reverse complement strand
AATATAAAAATATTATAAAATGGATGATTTTGTGGGCTACTATATATAGTAAGAATGACTTGAGAAAGAATAATATATGTAAATAAGCTAATGAAGATAGAAGAAAATGAAAATGTAAGGAAAACAAGTACTTATTTAAAAGCACCAGAAAAGGAGAGTTTAGTGTATGAGTTCTATCAATCCTTCAAAAAAAAAAATTTCTTTTCAGAGAACGTTAAAGATGAAGAGCTTTTTACCTTATTTTTTAAGGATAGAATAATCTTAGTGCCTAAATTAGATAAGCATAGCTTCTAAAAGAAAGCTACACAACAATTTAACTTATGAACACAGAAATAAAAATCTTAAGTTGAAGAATGCCAAGATTGTTGGTGAGAATGTAAATTAGTGTAAGCCATTATGGAAAACAGCATGGAGTTTCCAAAAAAATTAAAAATAGAACTCCCATATAATCCAGCAATCCCACTGTTTGGTGTATCTCCAAAGGAAGTGGAATCATTACATCCAAGAGCTATCTGTAATTCCATTTGTTAGATATGAGTTCTAAATTTCTTTTCAAATAATTAATATGTCATTATGTGCCAGTATGTTCAATTCTTTGCCTTCTACTTTTAATCTTAACTTCCTCGTAAAGCAACCTTTTTCAATTACCTACTCCACCCTGACTCATTCTGATCACCTGCTCTACCCTCCATTCCAATCTCCTGCTCCACCCTAACTCATTCCAATTACCTGCTACCTGCTCTGTCCTGACTCCCGCCAAAGCACTCACCCCTTCATTCTCTTTAAATTAGCCAATCGGAATTAGTTTAGCCTGTGTGGCCTAACCCTAGCCAATAGGGGAACGACACAGCAGCAGGGGCCACGTGTGTCAGGGATAAGAACCCCTTCCCTGCCCTTGTCCAAGTGTGTGCTCACCATTGTTCCATCTGTAAGGGTGCACCCTTCTGTATAGAAGTAACTTGCCCTGCTGAGAATGAAAATTTTATATTCGAGTGCTATTACTTTTGTGGCACTGAAACTTTATATATAACACATTTTTATTGCTGCATTATTCACAATAGCCAAGATATGAAATCAGTTTAACTGTCTATCAACAGATGAATAAAGAAAATGTGTGTGTGTATATATACACACACATACATATATACAAATATACATATATATGTGTATATATGTATATATATATATACACACACATATATATACACACACACACACAATGGAATACTATTCAGCCATTAAAAGAAAAGAAATCTTATTTGTGACAACATGGATGAACTTGGAAGACATTATGTTAAGTGAAATAAGACAGTCACAGAAAGACACATACTTTATAATATCACTCATATGTGGAATCTAAAAAAGTTGATTGTATAGAAGTAGAGAGTAGAATGGTGGTTACCAGGAGCTGGGATGATTGGAGAGGGTGGGTGGGTTGGGGAGATGTTGGTCATACATTTTTAGTTAAATGGGAGCAGTAAGTTAAGAAGTCTATTGTACAACACGACTATAGTTAATAGTGCACTGTAATGATTTTATTTTATTTTTTTCGAGACAGGGTCTCGCTCTGTTTCCCAAGCTGGAGTGCAGGGGTGCAATCATGGCTCACTGCAGCCTTGACTTCCTGGGCTTGAGAAATCCTCCTACCTCAGCCACTGAGTAGCTGGGACCACAGGCATGTGCTACCATGCCTGGCTGATTTTTTTATCTTTTTGCAGAGATGGGGTCTCACTATGTTGCCCAGGCTGGTTTCAAACTCCTGGGCTCAAGCAAGCCTCTCGCCTCAGCCTCCCAAAGTGCTGGGATTACGGGGCCAAGTCCCCATGCCTGGCCTTGTATTGAATTCTTGAAAATGCTCAGAGAGTGGATATAGTGTTCTCACCACAAAAATGATAACTGTGTGAGGTATTGCATATATATTAGTTAGCTAGATGTAGTCATTCCACACTGTAGATGTACTTTAAGACATCATGTCGTACCTGATAAATACATACGGTTTATCCACCAATGTAAAAAAATATGTAAACACAGTGCCAGATTAAATCCAGCAATCTATCAAAAGAATAATTCATTTAGGATTTATCCTAGGAATGCGAATATGAATCACCACTACAGCTCCATCAATATAATTAATCACAATCAAGAAATTCTTTATTAACATTTATACAATTATTCAGGAAATATTTCTAAAATGTCTACAGTGAGGAGGGCACTGTTCTAGGTACTGGGAAAAAGTGTGAACAAGATAGGCAAGATCTCAGGGCACTTGCATGAGATGAAAGTTTAAAAATGCATATAAATCATCTTGATATTGAAGAATAAAAGAAGATCTAAGAAATGTAAAGGATAGTATGCTCTTGGTTGAGAGGATTCAATAATGTGAAAATATTAAATTTCTTTGTTATTTATCTATAAATCAATATAAATTCTGATAAAAATAGCAACGGTATTTTTTGGAAGTCGATCCACTGTGTAATCTTGAAAAGAAATAGAAATAATAGCCGGGCGAGGTGGCGGGCGCCTGTAGTCCCAGCTACTCCGGAGGCTGAGGCAGGAGAATGGGTAAACCCGGGAGGCGGAGCTTGCAGTGAGCTGAGATCAGGCCACTGCACTCCAGCCCGGGCGACAGAGCAAGACTCCGCCTGAAAAAAAAAAAAAGAAATAGAAATAATAAAAACAGATTGAAAACAAAATAAGCAACAAAATTAATGAAAAAACAATGAGGGGAAGGACTCACCTTATCAGATGTCACAATATTCTGTTGAGATATAATGAAAAAGGTGTGATTATTGGTGCAGATATACACAATACAGAATAGAGACTCTGGAAATAGACATGAGCACATGTTAAAATTTAATATAACAGTGACATTTCAGATCATTAGAAAAATGTGCATATGTAACAGCATATTGACCCACAAATATGCAAAAAGACCAGTGAAACAAAATAGAAGGCCCAGAAACAGATCCCTGTGTTTTGGTTATTTTTCTGACATCCCAGGCTCCAACCTCTTGTCTATCTTTCTTTGATATTCTATGTTTCCTGAAAGCCATCACCTAGGCTCTGTTTCAAATTGCATTTGGACAATGGATAATGGGAGGCAATAGCAGGAGATGAAGAGCGGGAGGAGAGGGCAGGGAATTTCTTCCTCCTTTGTTTCCCTCTAGCTCCATTTCTCTGGCTGCAGCTGAATTCCTCTACAACTTTAGCTCCAGTGGGAAGCTTCTCCTCCATGGTTCCAGTTCTCATTGGGTTCCAGCTTTTACTGGGTTCCGGTACTTGGGTTCTTTCCCTTTGATAATAGCTTCCTGGTTTAAGTAATCCCTGGATGTATCAGTGTCCTTTATTTCTTGCCTTGACTCCGCTCAGACCTCTGTAAATGTCATCACTTAAATTATCTGTGTGAATTCTCTTTTCTGCTGGGATCCTGTTTGATAATGTAGTTGGCATCAGAAGTGAGGAAGTCTCATTTCAGACCTAATAACTTATTTAGAGAAGTTTTGCTTCTTGTCTCTGCAACTTGGAGCAGAACCATTTAGAAAGCCTAGTTCTCAAGGAAGAAATGTTTCCAACGGTGATGGCTCTAATGGTATGTAAGCTGAGACTACTCCTAAACATTTTTAGTTCCTCATGACACTAAATTCTCAGACAGAGAAAGCAGAGCTTACTCTTCTTGCCAGGGTGTTTGATCCTTTTACCAAGGGGTTTGGGGTTGCTGTTATGTCATGAAAAAGAAACAGTATCTCTGAAACTCAGGTCATTTACTAGAGCACCTCTTATTACAATGTTTGGTGATTGCCCTCAATGGAAAACTGTGGCAATGTATTTTTAATACCAGTGCCATGCTGTTTCAGTGACTAAGGCTTTATAGTATAGTTTGAAGTCAGCTAATGTGATGCCTCCAGATTTGTTCTTTTTGCTTAGTCTTGCTTTGGCTATGTGGGCTCTTTTTTGATTCCGTATGAATTTTAGGATTGTTTTTTCTAGTTCTGTGAAGAATGATGGTGGTCTTTTCATGGGAATTGTATTGAATCTGTAGATTACTTTTGGCAGTATAATCATTTTCACAATATTCATTCCACCCATCCATGAGCATGGGATGTATTTCCAATTGTTTGTGTCATCTGTGGTTTCTTTCAGCAGTGTTTTGTAGTCTTCCTTGTAGAGACCTTTCACCTCCTTGGTTAGGTATATTCCTAAGTATTTTATTTTATTGCAGCTATTGTACTGCATACTACTAAGTATTTTATTTTTATTTTTTGCTGCTATTGAGTTCTTGATTTGATTCTCAGCTTGGTCACTGTTGATGTATAGCAGAACTAATGATTTGTGTATGTTAATTTTGTATCCTGAAACTGCTGAATTCATTTATCAGTTCTAGGAGCTTTTTGGATGAGTCCTTAGGGTATATGATCATATCACCAGCAAACAGTGACAGTTTGACTTTCTCTTTACTGATTTGGATGCCCTTTACTTCTTTCTCTTGTCTGATTGCTCTGGCTAGGACTTCCAGTAGCACTATGTTGAATAGAAGTGGTGAGAGTGGGCATCCTTGTCTCCCATTCTCCAACTTTCCTCCATTCAGTTTAATGTTGGCTTTGAGTTTGTCATAAATGGCTTTCATTATCTTAAGGTATGTCCTTTGTCTACCAATTTTGCTGAGGGTTTTAATCATAAAGGGATGCTGCATTTTGTCAAATGATTTTTTTTGTGTCTCTTGAGATGATCATGTGATTTTTGTTTTAAATTCTGTTTATATGTTGTATCACATTTATTGATATGTGACTCTTAAACCATCTCTGCATCCCTGGTATGAAACCCAGTTGATCATGGTGGATTATCTTTTTGATATGCTATTGAATTCATTTAGCTAGTATTTTGTTAAGAATTTTTGCATCTATATTCATTAGGGACATTGGTCTGTAGTTTTCTTTTTCATTTTGTCCTTTATGGGTTTTGGTGATACTGGTTTCATAGAATGAGTGATACTGGCTTCATAGAATGATTTAAGGAGGACACTATTTTCTAACTTGTGGAATAGTGTCAATAGGATTAGTACCAATTGTTCTCATTTTGAATGTCTGATAGAATTCAGTTGTGAATCCATCTGGTTCCGGAGTTTTTTGTTTTTGGCAATTTGTAAAATTACCATTTCAATCTCACCATTTGTTATTCATCTGTTCAGAGTTTCTATTTCCTCCTGGCTTAATATAGGAGGGTTACATGTTTCCAAGAATTTATCCATCTCATCTAGGTTTTCTCGTTTATGCACATAAAGGCATTCATGGTAGCCTTGAATTATCTTTTGTATTTCTGTGGTATTGGTAGTAATATCTCCCATATAATTTCTAATTGAGCTTATTTGGACCTTCTTTCTTCTTTTCTTGGCTAGTCTGGCTAATGTTCTATCAATTTTATTTATCTTTTTAAAGAACCAGCTTTTTGTTTCATTTATCTTTTGTATATTCTTGTTTCAATTTCATTTAGTTCTGCTCTGATCTTTATTTCTTTTCTTCTGCTGGGTTTGGGTTTTGTTTGTTCTTGTTTCTCTAGTTCCTTGAGGTGTGACCTTAGATTGTCTGTTCATGCTCTTTCGGACTTTCGAATGTAGGCGTTTAAGGTTATGAACTTTCCTGTTAGCACTGCCTTTGCTGTATCCCAGAGGTTTTGATAGGTTGTATTACTATTATTCAGTTCAAGTAATTTTTAAATGTATATTTTGATTTCATTGTTTACCCAATAATCATTCAGGAGCAGGTTATTTAATTTCCATGTATTTGCGTGGTTTGAGGGTTCTTTTTGGAGTTGATGACCAATTTTAGTCCACAGTGATCTGAGAGAATATTTGATATAATTTCAATTTTCTTAAATTTAATAAGACTTGTTTTGTGCCTATCATATGATCTCTCTGAGAATGTTCCATGTGCTGATGAATAGAATGTAAATTCTGCAGTTGTTGGGTAGAATGTTCTGTAAATAACTGTGAAGTCCATTTGTTCTAGGGTATAGTTTAAATCCATTTTTTTGTTGTTGTTGACTTTCTATCTTGATGACCGGTCTAGTGTTGTCAGTGGAGTATTAAAGTCCCCCGCTATTATTGTGTTGCTGTCTATCTCATTTCTTAGGTCTACTAGTAATTGTTTTGTAAATTTGGGAGCTGCAGTGTTAGGTGCATATATATTTAGGATTGTGATATTTTCCTACTGGACAAGTCCTTTTATCCTCTTTGTGTAATGTCCCTCTTTGTCTTTTTTAACTACTGTTGCCTTAAAGTTTGTTTTGTCTGATGTAAGTCTAGCTACTCCTGCTCACATTTAGAGTCCATCTGCAAGGAATATCTTTTTCTACCCCTTTACCTTAAGTTTATGTGAGTCCTTATGTGTCAGGTGAGTCTCTTGAAGACAGCAGATAGTTGGTTGGTGAATTCTTATCAATTCTGCCATTCTGTATCTTTTAAATGGAGCATTTAGGCCTTTTACATTCAATGTTAGTATTGAGATATGAAGTACTATTTTATTCATCATGCTGTTTGTTGCCTGAATATCTTGGTTTTTATTTTATTCAGTGTCACTCTCATGATATGAATACCTTTTTAAAAAAAAAAAAAAAAATAGGCACATAAATCAATGGAACAGAATAGAGAACCCAGAAACAAACCCAAATATTACAGCCAACTGATCCTTAAGAAAGCAAACAAAAACATAAAGTGGGGAAAGGACAGCCTATTTAACAAATGGTGCTGGGATAATTAGCAAACCACATGCATAAAAATGAAACTGGATCCTCATCTCTCACCTTATACAAAAATCAACTCAAGGTGGATCAAGGACTTAAATCTAAGACCTGAAACCATAAGAATCCTAGAAGATAACATCAGAAAAACTCTTCTAGACATTGGCTTAGGCAAAGACTTCATGACCAAGAACCCAAAAGAAAGTGTAACAAAAACAAAGATAAATAGATGGGACTTAATTAAACTAAAAAGCTTCTGCATAGCAAAATAAACAATCAGCAGAGTAAACAGACAACTCACAGAGTGGTAGAAAGTCTTCAAAATTTGTACTTTCAACAAAGGACTAACATCCAGAATCTAAAAGTAACTCAAACAAATTAGCAAGAACAAAACAATCTCATCAAAAAACGGGTTAAGGGCATGAATAGACATGTCTCAAAACAAGATATCCAAATGGCCAACAATCATGAAATAAATGCTCAACATCACTAATGATCAGGGAAATGCAAATCAAAACCACAATGCAATACCACCTTACTTTTGCAAGAATAGCCATAATCAAAAAAAAAAAAAAAAAAAAA
>NW_016805130.1:1869908-1877124 GCF_001698545.2 Rhinopithecus bieti | reverse complement strand
AAAAAAAACCCCAAACCAAACCCCCCTTTTTTTTTAAAAAAAACCAAAAAAAAAAAAAAAAAAAAAAAAAAAAAAAAGATGTTGGCATGGATATGGTGAAAGGGGAACACTTTTACACTGCTGATGAGAGTGTAAGCTAGTACAACCAGTGTGAAAAGCAGTGTGGAGATTCTTTAAAGAACTAAAAGTAGAACTACCATTTGATCCAGCAATCCCACTACTGGCTATTTACCCAGAGGAAAAGAAGTCGTTACACACAAAAAAATACTTGCACACATGTGTTTATAGCAGCACAATTCACAGTCACAAAAATATGGAACCAACCCACATGTCCATCAATCAATGAGTGGTTAAAGAAATTGTGATTAGGGCTGGGCGTGGTGGCCCATGCCTGTAATCCCAGCACTTTGGGAGGCTGAGGCAGGCAGATCACTTGAGGTCAGTAGTTCAAGACCAGCCTGGCCAACCTGGTGAAACCCCATCTCTACTAAAAATACAAAAAATTAGCTAGGTGTGGTGGTGGGCGCCTGTAATCCCAGCTACTCAGGAGGCTGAGGCAGAAGAATCGCTTGAACCCAGGAGGCAGAGGTTGCAGTGAGCCAAGATCATGCCATTGCACTCCAGCCTGGGCAAGAATAGTGAAAGTCCATCTCAAAAAAAGAAGGAAATTGTGATTATCTATCTATCTATCTATCTATCTATCTATCTATCTATCTATCTATACATACACACTATGGAATACTACTCAGCCATAAAAAGGAATGAAATAATGTCAGTCACAGTGACCTGAGTAAAATTGGAGGCCATTATTCTAAGAGAAGGAAGTAACTCAGGAATGGAAAACCAAGCATTGTATGTTTTCACTTATAAGCAGGAGCTATACTATTAGGATGCAAAGGCATAAGAATGATACAATGGATTTTGGGGACTCAGCGGGAAAGGGTGGGAGGGAGGTGAGGGATAAAAGACTACTAATTGGCTACAGTGTATACTGCTCAGGTGATGGGTGCAGCAAAATCTCAGAAATCACCACTGAAGAATGTATTCATGTAACAAAACACCATGTTTCCCCAAAGCCTATGGAAATAAAAAAAAAGTGTGGTAACATATTAGGGCCACTAAGGGCTCAGATCCGAAAAGAATGAAGTTTGGGTCACTTTGTGGCCAAAGTGATAAAAGAGGAAATGGGCGGTGGAAAGGGGAAGTTGTGATTGCCAACTTTTGCTTGGTAATCAGAGACAAAAGGGACATTAATCAGTGTAATTCAAAAGCATAATCAGAGGAAGAACAAAAGGAGCTATGGAGATCTTACAGCAATTGATGGTTTCTCTTTTACTCCTCTTTCCTGTTACCTTTCATCAAGAGAACAGGTGGAGGCTAATATTTGAAGTTAGGTTCCAAGTGGGTGCATAATTGAATTAACCTCATCCCTTGATAATACTGTAATTGACTGGATTATGTGAATCACCTGTGTAGAGAATGCGGTTGTTTTGTTTTGTTTGTTTTGTTTTAAATCCAGTAAAAGGCAAGAATAGATGCTGAATGGCAAAAGAAGTGGACTGTGCTGGTGACTCCCACCCACTTTTTCTATCCTCTACTTACCCCTACTTAACTCTGCACTATGGGAAGCTGAAATCTACAGACTGCCTACTGGGCCTCCCTGACCTCTGGCTTCACTTTGGATTTGACTGATGGATGGCACCTACAGAGAATCAGAGGGTAGGAGGAGATTCAAGATTGCTTCTAAGGCAGCAGCTCTGTTTCTCTGCAGTTACAGCTTCTGCTGGGCAGCCCTCGTCCAATACACTGCTCTCAGTGGGATCCAATAACGCTAATTCCTCCTTTTCCCTTCAGTGCTAAGGGTGGAAAGGACTTCCTGCTGTCACTGATTGCCTCCATACCACTGTTTGTTTTCCTAACCCTGTTCTTATCTCCCTAAATTGTCCCCCTCATTAAAGACATTTAAGGCACCTGATCAAATCCTCTTTTTTGATGGGGCCTTTACAACATACATACATGAAAATTTAATTTATATCTGAGATAGCATTAGAAATTTGTGATGAAGGACTGGATTATTCAATAAATGTGTTCTGCTAGGATAAATAATTTTCCACATAAAAATAAAATTAGATCTAGGCCTCATTCCACACACACAAATTAATTCTAGATGGATTAAATCCCTGAATGAGAAAAAACTTTTAAATTTAAAAATAGCATATGTATGAAACCAGAATGGGGGAATATTTTTTTCAACAAGACACAAAAACCGTAAGCACAAAGGAAAAGGATGATAAATTTGAATATGTTACAGGAAACTTTTTTGTATAGACATCAAAAAACACCAATTATAGTCATGCCACAGACTGGGAGAAGATACATGAAACATATATAACTGACAAAGATTCGTATCTAAAATATACAAGAAACTAAAATCAACAAGAAAAAGACTAACAGAAAAATTGGCAAAGGATGCAAAGAAACAACTCATAGGAAGAATATCGTAATGGTCGAAGTCATGTGGAATGATGGTCAGCTCATTTGCAGTCAAATAAATTTTTAAAACTCACTAACTTCAGCAGGGTAGCATTTCTTAAATATCAGCTTGGCATTTAGTCTGATAAAATCTAATGTTTCAAGAAAATGAGGAAAGTGGAACTCTCATAGTGTGCTGGTGGGAGTATGACTGGCCCAACCTCTTTGAAGAGGAGCTTGACAATATCTAGTAATGTTGAAGATTTGCATGCCATCTGACCTCATGATTCCTCTTCTTGCTATATAGTCTGGATGAAACTTTTGCACAGTGTACATAAGCATACGTGTACAAGAATGTTTGTGGGTGTATTGATTATAATAGAGAAAAGTGGAAAACAACCCAAATAAACTATTATGAATGAATTATATCAGACAACGTATTTTACCATATGGCAATTAAAATGAATGAAATGAGAGCTCTATGTGGCAAAATGGATAATCATATGAAGAGAATGTTGAGGAAAAAAGTGCAAGCTACTAAAGCAGTGAAAACTATTAGAGATGTATCTGAAATCTAGATTCAATACTTACATTATGCCCATGTTCCAGGTTTACCCATGACAGTTGTTGAGTAGTTTGGTTGAATTCAAAATGTGTTGCCTATTCTGGGTATATACTCCTTCAAAACCAGAAAACTGAGAAGTAAATATTAGAATGTGCTACATTTAAACTTTTAGTAAAAATTTGTTATAAAGTCATTTTCTCTATTGCTTCTTTCTTGGGTAGATTATTTTTTAAATTACTTTCATTTTTAAATTTTTAATTATTTATATAAATTTAAAGGGTACAAGGGCAATTTTGTTACCTGTATATATTATGTAGTAGTGAAGTTTAGGCTTTTAGTGCAATCACCACCCAAATAACGTACATTGTACCCATTAAGTAGTTATTCATCCCTCGCCCAACTGTCATCTTCCCACCCACCTGAGTCTTCAGTGACTATTATTCCACACTCTATGTCCATGTGTGTGCATTATTTAGCTCCCAGTTATGAGAACGTGCATTTTTGGACTTTCTGTTTCTGAGTTGTTTCACTTAAGATAATGGCCTCCAGTTCCATCCATGTTGCTACAAAAGACATGATTCCATTTTTCATGGCTCAATAGTATTTCATCTATCTATCTATCTATCTATCTATCTATCTATCTATCTATCTATCTCACATTTTCTTTATCCAGTCCTCTGTTGATGGACACAGGTTGATTCCATATATTTCCTACTGTGAATAGTGCTTGATGTAATGATTTCTCTTCCTTTGGGTAGACAACCAGTGGTGAGATTGCTGGATTGAATGGTCATTCTATTTTTAGTTCTTTGAGAAATCTTCATACTTTTTTCCACAGAGGTTGTACTAGTTAACATTCCCAACAATAATGCATGTGTTCACTTTTCTCCCCATCCTCACCAACATCTGTTGCTATTTGTCTTTTTAATAATAGCCATTCTGACTGGTGTAAGATGATATCTCATTGGAGTTTAAATGTGTATTTCTCTGATGATCAGTGATGCTAAACATTTTTTTCATATGCTTGTGGGCCATTTCTATGTCTTTTTTAGAAACATATCTATTCATGTCCTTTTCCCACTTTTAATGGGTCTGTTTGTTTTTGTTTTTGTTGTTATTGTTGAGTTATTTGAGTTCCTTCTAAATTCTGGATATCAAGCCCTGTCAGATTCATAGTTTACAAATATACCATTTCATTCTGTAGGTTGTCTGTTTATTTTTAAAATACTTTATTTCTTTATTGCAATTTTGGGTTCACAGCAAAGTTGAGAGGAAGGTACAGAAATATCCCACATATTTTCTGCCCTGACACATGAATAGCCTCCCTGAGCTAGATTATTTTTAGTGTGACTTAAAATGTAAAGAAAATTAAGAATAATCCATTGGCCCAGATAGTAATTGGTGAAGACTATTCTTCCTGACAGACTGATGGCATCACTGTCACTGTGTTTCCAAATGCAGACGTGGGAGCCATATTAGAGTCTTCCCTCCTTTTCACTCTCTTCATTAAAATCCAATTTCTTCTATGTTCTAAACATCTCCAGATTCCTCCATTCCCACAGATACAGCCTTAATTCAGATGATATCATCATTTTTTATCTGAACCACTGCAATAACTTACATGTCTTCTCTTTTTTTTGAGACGGAGTCTCGCTTTGTTGCCCAGGCTGGAGTGCCATGGCACAATCTCAGCTCACTGTAACCTCTGCCTCCTGGGTTCAAACAATTCTCCCTGCCTCAGCCTCCAGAATAGCTGGGATTATAGGTGCCTGTCACAATGCCCTGCTAATTTTTGTATTTTTAGTAGAGACAAGGTTTCATCATATTGGCCAGGCTGGTCTTGAACTCCTAACCTCAGGTGATCCACCCACCTTGGCCTCCCAAAGTGCTGGGATTACAGGTGTGAGCCACCACTCACGTGGTCTAATTTACATGTCTTGTTGTCTCTGGTCTCAACCCTTTTCAGCTCATTTTCCATACTGCTAACAAAGTAATCTTTCCAATACCCCAAATTGGACCATATCTTAGCACCAACTAACACCCTCCAGTATCTTTCCACTCATTTTAAAATCCAAGCATCTTAGCATAGCACACAGAGGTCTTCAGGATGAGACTCTATCCCATATCTCCAGTTTCATATGCTGGCCTACCCTTTCCTACTTTCCCAGTTCCAAACTTTCCAAACTACTGTTTTATATCTCTTAGTCTTTGGGCAAGCAGCCACATCTGTCTACAGTGCCATGATCTTTCGAAATTTAACTTGTTAACTACTTCCAAGAAGTCTTTCGTTGCACTCCCAGGTGAAGTTTCCACTTCTGTGCTTCCTCTCCATCGTACAAGCCTCTGTTGTCACATCACTCTTTTGTTGTAACTATTGGTTTGCACGTCTGTCTTTTCTTGTTTCAACTGTCTTGTTGAACTCTCTAGTAAATTCTCAAAATGTATGGTGACTGTTGGTTGCTCTATGTAGATAATCACATTGTTTGTAAATAAATAGATATTTTTCTCTTCCTCTTTATCCTATTTCTTTTTTCTTTTAATATGACATTCCTTCTGCCTTCCTATCCTAAAACAGATGTGTTTTTCTACTAATTGCTGCCAAGCTGCTCTAGGCTTTTGTACTATAACTTTGACTGAGTTAATGAATTCCTTTTTATTCTTACTTGGTAAGAGCCTTACAAACTTAATATATGTAGAATTTTATGTGTCTTTTTAGAAGTATCTCTTTATTAGACAAAGACATAAACTAAAAGTTTCCAACTTCCTATACGTGTTGAAAGGTTTAAATAAAGATTCTTGGATACAAAATATGGTCTACACAGCTCAAAATTAATTCAGTGACATAATATTATGCTAAAGTTATACTTATTTTGAATGTCTAGAATTTTTTGTTAATGGTTATAAAAATACCACCAACCTAGACATTTTTATTTTGCTAAGATAGAATAGAATTACAAATCGAATTACTACAACAGTCCACACATTCTAAACATTTAAACATTAATGGTTTCTGGAAGATGCTGTTGTCCCTCACAGTTTAGAGAAAGTCCAGATGGCTTTGGTGAGAGCCAGACTTCTCTTCCACCCACAAAATTGTCTTTTCAGAAGGCTTGCTGGATGTTTTCTTTGTTTGTCTCTCCATATTGCTACTTAATTTGATGGTTTTCATTTTCTAGTTGAACAATTGTCCAATAGTCTGTTCAGTCTTGTAATTCTTACTGATCAGGGATATATGATTTGATTCGATTTCTCTTGATTTAGCTCCAGCTGTGAGTTTCATCTTTGAAACTTTGGTTGCGAGTTTAAATCTTGAATATGTTTTCTTAACTTCTGAAGCCTTCTTCCTGTGTGTGTTCGATCACATGAACTAGATTTTCATTATATACCTTCCAGGCATTACATCCACACTGTGACATTCATTCCAGATTCTCAATTTGAATTGCTTGATGCTCTAGCTGGGCCATAGAATTGTTTACACATTCTTGCCATTCAGTAATGTCGTTTTTCTGGCTGGAGGAAGGGGCTGGAAGCTCAGATCATTTCATATGAAGCAATTCAATTGGCTATCGAGGGACCAATCTTTCAAATCCATTTTTCATTATGTCTTCAAAAGCAGAATAATCCAAGGCTGTCAGGTAGCTCAGGTAGTTCTTAGTAGTTCAGTGTCTGTGAGTGTCCTCTTCCACAAGCACTGTACACCAGGGGCTTCAGAACTTTGATCAAAATACAGCAGCACATCCACCACAACCTCTCTGGCCACCAAACCCGTGACTGTCATTCTGGAGACCTTCGGTTTCTATGCATTATTTTGATACACTATTGATATAGATAGCTAATATTGTATTTTTGATATTCATATCTGTGATAACAAGTTAAATAGGCTTGTGATTTTCTTCAAGTGCTCTTGCTTGGTTTTGAGATCATATTTACAGCCTTATAAAATGAAATGGGCGGCCTCTCATGGTCTCTAGTTTCTGGAGCAATTTAGATACATCTTAATAGATTTCTTGAAAATTTGGTAAAACTTGTCTATAAACCTGTATTTGAGGTTTTTTTATTTGTATTTTTTCTTCTCCTTCTTATTTTTTACAAAGGAACTCTTATATTACTACTTATATTTCTTTATGTTTATTGTTCTGGTCAAGTTTCTATTCTACGTTTTTAGATAGTTCATATTTT
>NW_016805130.1:1820303-1868475 GCF_001698545.2 Rhinopithecus bieti | reverse complement strand
ATTTGCCTGGGTATCAGCAGCAGAGGTTGCAGAAGATAGAATATTGCTGAACAGCGAGTGTACCTGTCTGATTCTTACTTTGGAAGCTTCCTCTCAGGGGTGTACTCCACCCTGTGAGGTGTGGGGTGTCAGACTGCCCCTGGTGGAGGATGTCTCCCAGTTAGGCTACTCAGGGGTCAGGGACTCGAGCAGGCAGTCTGTCCCTTCTCAGATCTCAACCTCCATGTGGGGAGATCCACTGCTCTCTTCAAAGCTGTCAGACAGAGTCGTTTGCGTCTGCAGAGGTTCCTGCTGCTTTTGTTGTTGTTGTTGTTTAGCTGTGCCCTGTCCCCAGAGGTGGAGTCTACAGAGACAGGCAGGTTTCCTTGAGCTGCTGTGAGCTCCACCCAGTTGGAGCTTCCCAGGGGCTTTGTTTACCTACTTAAGCCTCAGCAATGGCGGGCGCCCATCCCCCAGCCTCGCTGCTGCCTTGCCGTGAGATCGCAGACTGCTGTGCTAGCAATGAGGGAGGCTCCGTGGCCGTGGGACCCTCCTGGCCACGTGTGGGATACAATTTCATGGTGTGCCTGTTTGCTCAAAGCGCTGTATTGGGGTGGGAGTTACCCGATTTTCCAGGTGTTGTGTGTCTCAGTTCCCCTGGCTAGGAAAAGGGATTCCCTTCCCCCTTGCGCTTCCCAGGTGATGCGATGCCTCGCCCTGCTTCAGCTCTCACTGGTTGGGCTGCAGCAGGTGACCAGCACCGATTGTCTGGCACTCCCTAGTGAGATGACCCCAGTACCTCAGTTGAAAATGCAGAAATCACCGGTCTTCTGTGTCGCTCGCACTGGGAGTTGGAGACTGGAGCTGTTCCTATTTGGCCGTCTTGCTCTGCCCCCCGATAGTTCATATTTTTTAGATAATTCATATTTTAACCTAGGTTTACAAATTTGCTCTCACAGTTGCTAATAATATCCCTTTAGCATTTTAATGTATTGTGTTTGTACTTATTAATGTAATTCCATTTTGAATTTATCTTTCTCACTCAAAATAAATTTATTTTATTAAATTTTCCGAAGAACCACATTTTGGTTTTCATTAAGCTCTCTGTCTCTCTTCTATATTGTAATATATATATACTTTTTTTTTTTTTTAAGACAGTTTCTCTCTTGTCTCCCAGGCTGGAGCACAGTGGCATGATCTTCACTCACTACAACCTCTGCCTCCCAGGTTCAAGCAATTCTCCTGCCTCAGCCTCCTGAGTAGCTGGGATTACAGGCACCTGCTGCCATGCCTGGCTAATTTTTTTGTATTTTTAGTAGAGACGGTGTCTCACCATGTTGACCAGGCTGGTCTGGAACTCCTGACCTCAAGTGATCCACCCGCCTTGGCCTCCCAAACTGCTGTGATTACAGGCGTGAGCCACCACGCCCACCATATATACAAATTTGATGGTGTTTCTCCTTATCTCTTCAGGTTTGCAATATTGCTTTTTTGCCAACATCTTGTGAACACTGAGTTGGTTGTTTTCTGTCTTTACCTTGTCCAATAAATGTATTTGTATCTGCATATTACTCTAAATATTATGCCTACAAAATTTCAACAAGGAACATTTATATTGTCATCAACTTGTAAGTAGTAATTTCTCTTATTTTATTTTTAATTATAGCATTTTAATTTCTAAATATACAAGATGTTTTAGCTATATATCTGTTATTTCTAATTTTATTACATTATGATCAGAGAATATAGCTTATACAGTATTCAATTTCTAAGAATTTTTTGAAGTTTCCTTATGGCCAGTACGTAGCCAATATTTATAAATATTTTTTGTGTGCTCAAAAGCAATATATCTTTTTTGTTTGTTAGATTAACAATTCTATATGTTATATATAGTTTGAGCTAATCGTATTTTAGATTTGTATTATAGCTTTTGATATGCTTGATCTATGTATCTCAGAGATAATGTTGATTTTTCTCATTACAATCGTTGATTTATATATTTTGCTCTACAGTTCTTTTTAAAAATAATTAATCATTATTTAACTTTTATATTCTGTTTGAGGTGCCTGTGAAGGTTCGTTATATAGGTAAACATATGTCATGGGGGTTTGTTGTACAAGTTGTTTCATTACTCAGATATTAAGCCTGGAACCCAATAGTTACCTTTTCTGCTCCTCTCCCTCCTCTCTCAGCTAGACCCCACAGTGCTCTGCAGTTCTGTTATTCCTGCTTTACACATGTAGAGACTCTATTGCTTCTTATCAGTAAATATTGTCTCTCTGTTCTTATTAATATTTTATGTTTTAATTACTACTTTGTGAGATATGATGATTGCTATATGAGCTTTATTTTAGTTAGTATCTGTCTAGTACATCTTTTCACAACCTTTTATTTTCAACCTTTCTGTATCATTTTGTTAATCAATATGTCTTTATAGATAAAATATTGGTGAATCTTCTTTATTTAAAAGTCTAGGCCAATAATTTCTGTCTTTTAATTAACGATAATTATTTTAATTGCTGTCACATAATGAGTATTTTTTTGACATACTTTTTCTGTTGTTACTAATTATACTTTTTTTAAACTCTCCTTCATTTCTGTTAGATTAAACTTTATTTTGTTGGTTTAAAATTAATGCATTTTCTTATGGTGCTTGCACATATCCTAAGACCAGTATTTATGTTAATTTGTTCTGTTATGTTCTTAAACATAAATATCCTATAAAAATACATGTTCTTTAGCAAGATTTTCTTCTCCCATTCTTTTCTTTTCTCTTTTTTTTTTGAGATGGAATCTTGCTCTGTCGCCATGCTGGAGTGCAGTGGGGTGCTCTCAGCTCACTGCAACCTCCTTCTCCTGAGTTCTAGTGATTCCCCAACTTAGCCTCCCAAGTAGCTGGGATTGCAGGCACGCACCACCACACCTGTCTAATTTTTTTTTGTATTTTTTTTTAGCAGAGACGGGTTTCACCATGTTGGCCAGGATGGTCTCGATCTCTTGACCTTGTGATCCGCCTGCCTCTGCTCCCAAAGTGCTGAGATTACAGGCATAAGCCACTGTGCCTGGCCTCCTTTCCCCACTCTTATCATCTTGGTATTATCTAGAACTTTAGTTATGGGTTATTACAGTTTTTTTTGTTTTTCTTTGGTTAATAGATTAATAAGCTTTATTATTTTCTTAACTTCCCTTATCTCTTGCAATATCCTTCTGGTTTTATCTGCTCATTTGAGTATATTTTGCAAGAGTGTTTTCAAAATGCATCTAAGTGAGGATTCCTCTGCTTGAAAATATGGTTCTAACATTTGAATGGCAGTTGGCTGCATATACTATCTTAGGTACAAAGTTTTTTCTTCAATATTTTTAAAATATTGCTCCATCCTTTTTTGTATCCAGTGTTGCTGCTGAGAAATCTGTCACTCAAATCATTTTTCCTT
The DNA here is from genome assembly GCF_001698545.2 of Rhinopithecus bieti. NCBI lineage: Eukaryota > Metazoa > Chordata > Mammalia > Primates > Cercopithecidae > Rhinopithecus > Rhinopithecus bieti. The sequence continues at coordinate 1,865,062 of NW_016805130.1, read as the reverse complement.
TATAGGTGGTCGGCTATTTCTTTAGAATCATTGCATTTGATCTTATTTTTATCAGATACAGTAGACAGTGTGTTTAGGTATGGATCTTCCTCATCTGTACCTGTTAACATTAAATGAGCACTTTTAATCTCAGGTCTTTCTGTCACTACTACTGGGAAATGTAATTGTTTTCTTTTTCTATTAATTGTTTTCTTTCATGCTTAGACTGTTGCTATTCATTAGCACTTCTATCTGTATCCTTGATGTACTTTAGTTTTCTTTTTTTCTTGCTCTCTACTTCTCATTCTATCTTTATATTCCTTCCTATTCTGTAAGAGTTTCTCAAGTAGTTTATTCAACTCATCAATTTTCCTTGGCTATATCCATTCCGTTATTTATTGTGTCTATTAAGCCAATTATTTTTATTATATTTTTTATAGCTAATATTTTCACTAAGTTCCTTTCTGTGAGTTTTTGTTTCAGCTGTGTATTACCCCTTTTATCCCTTTAAGAAAATGTACTCATTTTAAATCCTTAACATGTTTTAGTAATTTAATTTTATGTAGTATGTGTTTCTCAGTTTTTTCTGCATTCTATATTGGTTGCATTCTTCAGGATATAGTCAATTTGGCCTATAGACATCATGTTCCCTTGGATATATCAGCTGCCTTGTCTGGCAATATGCATGAGAGAAGGAGCTCATTCCCAGGCCTCTGTTTGTGAATCCACAGGTGATTTCAGAGAGAGGAGATGGAGGGCAGAACAGGATAGAGAGCCCTAGATACCACAGAAATCCTGGTGCTGACCATCCTCTGCTGCTACTCCACCAAACAACTCAGTGGTCAGAAATATTTCCTTAAGCACTGAGCAAAGCAGCCTGGAAAAAAGACAAGCTCCTTAGACTGTAACACGTTACAGCAGAGGGTTCAAAAGAAAAGTGGTGAGGAAATGAATGCCCCCAGACAAGGTACACTCCTAACATTTGTAGGGCCTAGGGCAGGAGTAAAATGAAGGCCCACATATTATTTATCTAAATATTTAAAAGTTACAAATAAAGTAAAAAAAAAAAAAAACTGTTCAGTAAAATATATTCTATACCTCTACATTGACAAATGCACTGTCATAATATCCTGGAAGACTAGGTTAAATTTAGAATTCTTAGTCTCCTTTTAGTTTCATGCCACAGTGTGGCAGTGGAGCAAACTGACCCCCAGGGCATCTTCTTACTTTAGCATAGAGGAGTCTCATGAATGTCCATAGACACTGCAACTTTGCACGCCCAAACTCTGACCACATTCTCCACCAACTGTCACTCCATGGACTAGGGTTGTACACACTAATGATGAGGACCTGGTCTACCCTTGGAAAGATGGGACTGAGGAAGAGGCCTGCCCAGCCCCTATCAATGAGATCAGGACCATATTACTACCTGGAATGTGGTCCAGAGGGGATGCATGGACTCTGGAAAGGACAAAGGGCAGGGGCCCCTCTTGCCTGGGAATACATGCAATATTGCTGAGGGTGGCTGATTTCCCAGCATCTGCTCTCTTCACTCCTTATCTTCTTGGAGCTTTGGTGCTACCCTAATGCTACTAAATTACCTTGGGAGGGCTGGGCTCTCACCTGCGGATTTCTACCTATCAGTGACAATAGGGTAAGCCATCATTTCCCCAATGCACATGGAGGAAGGAAGAGCAAATCTGAAGACTTTCCCCATTCCATCCACCCAGTCTTCTGTCATTGTCCATCCTCCTCCCTCCATCCATACTATAAGTAAACCTGACAACAACTCATGATAGCCTTCCTTCCCTCAGGGGTTTCTTGCAATTTCCATCTGAGTTTCCCACACCCTTGCTTACTTCTTTCTTTATAATTTCTCCAAGGTATTTTTCAGGGAAAAATCCTGTAGCCAGTGCTGGCTCACCAACTTTACAGAAATCAAAGGCTCATTTCTTTCTCGTCTTTTCAACTGTGAGCTACTTGAAAGCAGGGATGGTGAATTATTCATTTCTGCATCTCAGCAAATACCATAAAAACTGGATCTCAATAAAAGTTTGTGGAATTGTCAAAGCAGACTAGAGAGCTGTAATAGTCAGGCTGGGGTCTGGCTGGACCATGAAGCCACTCTAATCAGTAGGGCTTCCTTTCATTGAAGTTCGAAGGAGTCAATGAGACCAGAAACCTAAGACCAGTGATATAAATGTGGTTGTAGCCATGCACCCAGTGTGGGATTCTTTATGTGACTAAAAATTGCTAACATAAGCATAAATTTAACGATGATCTAGATCCTTAAGATGTTGATTCTGAGAGCTGCCCCAAAAGGAAACAGATTAGCAGAATATATTGCATATGTTGATTGTAAAATTAGAGAACACTCTAATTAAATAGTGCAAAAAGGAATAAAGCTCAATAGACAAAAAATGAGTGCATGCAAAAATTAGTGAAATCCCTGTAAGGTCTGTTGATTGTAATGTGTCAATGTAATTTTCTGGATTTGACAATGTACTATAGTTATATAAGATGTTACTATCCAGGAAAACAGTGATGGGAACAGTAGACCTCTTTGTACTAACCTGGCAACTTCTTATGAGTCTATATTTATTCCAAAATGAGAAGTAAAAAAAAAAAAAAAAAAAAAAAAAAAAAGAGTCAAACCTTCATAGCTAAAACATGGACAAAATATTTTCAGAATAGTGTAATCAGGGGCAATATGCTTTAAATTTATGGGAAATAAGAGGAAAATGTTACTTAATATTGTGGGTGGTACATCTGCCAAACTCTTTAGGAGTTTCTAAGGCCTGAATATACAAATAGGTATAAGAAAAGTGTAGAAAAATTCACAAGTAATTAATTCATAATTTTTATGTAAAAAATGCTCTTTGGGCTATAACTTTCATAATTTCTTTGATGACCTTCAAAGATAAAATATGCCACTGGGTGAAAATACTGGAATCTGATGCCCAGCATGGCAACATTATCCAAAATGGAGAAATGATATCAGGTGCCGAATGAACTCAAAAGACAGGAACCTGGGTTTGAATCCAGACTCCGACAGCTACTAAATTAGTTTATCTTTCCAAGCTTGGTTTCCTCACTGAAAGATGTGGGTAGTAGTGGTATTTACCTTGTAGGTTTTGTGTGAAAATTAAATGAGAAAATGTACATAAACCAGAGCTTTCCACACTATTGTAGTAAAGAACCAGTTAAAATAATTCTTTCAGCTGTCATGGATTAGTATTTTGTAAAATACAGTAAAATAAATTAATAGAAAATTAAATTTAAGAAGACAGCTATAAACCTGGAATTCCAATTATTAGATCCAACAGATACAATATTACACTTTCAAATTGCTATAAAATTCTTACCAGCCTTTTAAATTTTTTGCCTTTTGATAATAGTCATTTTAATGGGGTGAGATAATATGTCATTTGTGGAGAAAGTAATATCTCATTTGCAGAATTCTTATACATTGTTAGTGAGAATGTAAATTAGTACAACCACTATGGAAAACAGTATGGAGATTTCCCACTACTGGGAAGGAAATCAGCATATCCAAAGGAAAGGAAATCAGCATATCAAAGAGATGCCTGCACCCCCATGTTTATTGCAACAATATTCAAAATAGCCAATATATGGAATCAACCTAAATGCCCATTAACAAATAAATGAATAAAGAAAATGTGGGGGCTGGGTGTGGTGGCTCATGCCTGTAATCCCAGGACTTTGGGAGGCCGAGATGGGTGGATCACTTGAGGTCAGGAGTTTGAGACCAGCCTGACCAACATGGTGAAACCCCCATGTCTACTAAAAATACAAAAATTAGCTGGGCATGGTGGCACCCACCTGTAGTCCCAGCTACTCATGAGGCTGAGGCAGGAGAATCACTTGAACCAGGCGGAGGTTGCAGTGAGCTAAGATTGTATCACCACACTCCAACCTGGGTGACAGAGCGAGACTCGGTCTCAAAAAAGAAAAAAAAAAGAAAGAAAGAAAATGTTGTATATACACACAATGGAATACTATTCAACCATAAAAAGACTGAAAACCTGTCATTTACAGAAACATGGATAGAACTGGAGGTCGCTGTGTTTAGTGAAAGAAGCCAGGTGCAGAAAGACAAATATTGCATATTCTCATTCATATATGGAAGCTAAAAGAGTTCATCTCATGAAGGTGGAGAGTAGAATGATGGTCAACAGAGGCTGGGAAGGGTGTGGAGGTTGGGAGGATGAAGAGAGGTTGGTTAACGGGTACAAACACAATTAGACAGAAGGAATAAGTTCTACTGTTCAACAGCACACAGTAGGGTGACCGTACCTAACAATAATTTATTGTACATTTTAAAAGAGCTAGAAGAGATTTGAAATATTCCCAAAACAATGAAATACTAAATGTTTGAGAAGATGGATATCCTAAATATCTCAATTTTATCATTACACATTGTCTGCATGTGTCAAAATATGACATATACCCCATAAATATGTAAAATCATTATCTGTAAAAATTTACAAATCGGTATACAGGTTCTTAAATGCATACTTTCAAATTCTACTGCCATGGACTGGTAACAAATAGAGTTTCTAAGTCCTGAATATACAAGTATTCATAGGTATAAGAAAAGTGTGTGTGAAGCACTTAGAAAGAGCCTTCAGTACGGAGCTTGGTTATAATAATAAAGCCTAACAACAATCTCCTTGTAGACCACTTCATTTTTGTTTTCCTGTTGAAGTTCTTCTTTAAAACACCGATTTATTTTTCACTGACAGAGATACCTTGTATATTTATGGTGTACAACATGGTGTTTTGAAATATGTATACATTGTGGAATGTCTAAATCAAGCTAACTAGCATATGTATTGCCTCAGATATTTATCTGTGGTAAGAAAACTTAAAATATACTCTCAGCAATGTTCAAGTATGCACTACATCGTTAATAATAATAGTCACAATGTTGTACAATAGATCTCTTGAACTTTATCTCCTAAGTGAAATTTTGTGTCCTTTGATCAACATCTCCTCCAGGCCTCTAGCACTGGTAATCACCATGCTACTTTCTGCTTCTGTGAGTTTGGCTCTTAGATTCCACGTATAACTGAGGTCATGTAATATTTATCTTTCTGTGCCTGACTTATTTCACTTAGTATAATGGTAGACCATCTTGTTTTATTCTCATATTTTTCTAGTTTTCTCTAAAAAGCAAAGTAAAATAGGGCCTCCCCTTTTTTTGATTATCTGCTTGTTTCCTAGCAAGACCGCTACCCTTAGTTACTGAAATTTCTTTTCCAAGGAGGACGTCTCACTCTTAGAGGCAATTCTGAGGATAGTAGGTCTGGCCTTTTCAGTGCCTGCAGTGGGGGCTTGAGGAAGTACTCTTCAAAAATATCCTTGAAATGTAAAATGTTAGCTTTAAGAGCTGATCTGGAGAATTCTGTGCACTGGAGCTCTATATAAGACCAATCTTGTAGGGAATTGGCAACTGGAAGATCCTCATTATGCATGTCTATGTTGAGATGCAGCCTATATTAACAAGGCAGTGTGGCACGTGGCTAGACATGCCAGAGGTTAAGTCTGTCTTTGTCTTTGGATTTTAACATGTTTCTTCTTTTTTTGAGTGCTGAGGTTTGTTTTTGTATTCATTGGGGAGAGAAAAAAAATCATGCTTGTGGGAACTCTGTTGATTAGCTAATGGGTTGGTTTGTTTGTTTTTTTGAGACGGAGTTTCACTTTTGTTGCCCAGGCTGGAGTGCAATGGCACAATCTCGGCTCACCACAGCCTCCGCCTCCCAGGTTCAAACGATTCTCCTGCCTCAGCCTCCTGAGTAGCTGGGATCACAGGCATGCACCACCACACGCAGCTAATTTTGTATTTTAGTAGAGATGGGGTTTCACCATGTTGCCCAGCCTGGTCTCACACTCCTGACCTCAGCTGATCTTGGCCTCAGCCTCTCAAAGTGCTGGGACCACAGGCGTGAGCCGCCATTGAACAGTGTTTACTGTTGAAAAATAAGAAATTATTAGGAATCCAACAAAAATAAAAATTTTTAGAATTTATGTACATTTTCAAAATGCATTTATTAAGATGGAAGGATTGAAAACAAGTGGCTTGGTTGCAATATGATGGGTGTATTCACAATGCTTTGTTTAGCCTCTTGTTTAGTTTATTGATAAAATATTAATATATATTGAGCACAATAACATCAAAAATCTTTAAAATGCAATTTCTCTAAGTATGTGAAAACCTATTTACACTTTAGCCAATAAAAGACCTAGAGAAAAGGTTGCTTAGTTTGGGTTTTTGAAACTCTGTTTATCTGAAAATTGACATCTGAAGAATAGCATTTACTCTTATGAAACTACCTTAGCACCTTGCCAAATTGCAATTTCCTAATTAACCACCAAAGATGCTGTAGTTTTTCTAAATTATGGAAAGTTACAGGTTTGTTTTCTGGGTACTATTTGTATTTTATAATAGTTTAGTTGACAAATGATTTGAAATTGCATTAACACCATCATAAATCACACATCTCTTTCATTTCTATTTTCAATTCATATGAGCTTGTTTATTATAAGTACCATGAAGCAAAACCATTTTCCATGTGAAGATACTTGAACCTGAGAAATTTTAATATTTTATCTGAAAACAATATAGTTTTCTTGTTACCATTTGAAATTAAGTTACTTTTAAATAATTTTAACAGAAGAGCTTCTTTAGTATGATTCATCATTGAACTGTATAGATAATCCAAAGTTACTGTATTACATACTTTGTAAATGCCTTGCAAAGTAATTAATTTAAAGGCTTAGTCCTGAACATTTATAGAAGTGGGCTTATTCTACAAAGTTGAAATTTGCTTAAAATAAATGTAAAAGTTTTTGACAAGATGACATATAAGAAGAGACAGAAAGATAAAACTAAAAGATGATATTCGTGTAATACAAAAATCAGTTTATATTTTAAAATCGTATTTGAGATGAAAAGAAATACATAATAAAAGATTGACTTTTATTTTGGGGGGAAAAGCAAAACAGTCATTTGAAATCATAAACGTCTTTTTGACTCAGAAAACGCATAATTTAGGAATGACTTAGTAGTGAAAACAGGATCCCCTTCTGTGTTTAGCTTGCCCCTAGGTGGTGATAAAAGCCTTGCAAAGTAGAAAAGACAAGCCAAAGGCAAAACAAAACAAAAACAAAAACAAATATAGGCAAGATACAAAGTTCTTCTCTGAGATTCTGGTTTTGATTCTTAAGTGTAAGTTGACTCTAGTTATGTGTTTCTTTTTGTACTTTTGCTCATATCAACAAGTGTAATGATTTTTAAGAGTTTTGTATCTGGTGGTTTTCCTCATTCCTTCTTTCTCCCCTCCCTTTCCCCACCCAATCAGGCACAAATACAGCTTGGAACACTTATTTTCTCAGCTATCATCTTTGACTCATCAAGCTGCAGTTTTGATAGAGATCTACAAAAATAATAATGATGGTGAAATAATGAGGGTTATTCAGTTAGGCTATGTTAAAGTTTGTTTACTGTGAGCTTATATTGCATATTCAATTCTTTGCTTACAAGAATAAAAAGTAACCTGCTAAATAACTACGTATCTTGATTATCACATCACAAATTAATGCCAATGTTTCATATGCACTTATTTAATGTGAAGACATATCATTTGGCAAGAAATTACCTGAGAACTGAAGAAACTTATTTCCAATATATATTCCCAAAATTGAACACAATTTTCTTTTAACAAACAGATGTTTCTAAGGGAAAAGCACAGTATTCTTTTTTTGTTTTGTTTTTAACTTCAGATGCATTTCCATTTTGTATTTTCGATAAAGCATTTTCATTGAGGATTTTCTGTGTTGGTGATAAGCCTGATATATACATTGTGAGAGTAACAAAATTATAGGTACTTAACTACTTCCCCATATGTTTAATATTCACTCTGGGTAAAGAGGCATACTGCTAAGATTGCAAGTCCTACTCAATCAGAAGGAAGAAAAATCAACACTACTAATAAATATTCTACCAACATTCTAAAATTAAGAACACTTATTTGATGCCTATTTTAAAAAGAAAACACAGACAACAAAAAGTTGAATTGATATTTAGTATTCTGCTACAGTAGTAATTATTGTTTAAAATGAAGGTAATACTAAAAGAGTAAAGAAGTCATCTGCATAAATCAAAAGCAGAAGCAGATCTGTTATACACAGGCTATATACTGTACAACTCCAAGGAGCAACATTTCTACAGAATACAATGTAAATGAAATTCTGGATTTGGAAAAGATGGTTCCCTGAGCTGGAGGCCTTGAGAGAATGACCAGTAAGATGTCTGTTTTCCAGAAAAGGTTGTAGACCTGTTTTCTATTGAACGTGAATGTAAACTTATTCTTATTACATAGAACAGTCCAATTTCTTGAGATTAGGAGTTCTATACAACAAGGAGATGAAATTGATCATTACCTCCACTACCTCCACAAACATTAATTGAGCATGTAGTGTGTGCCTGACAAGATGTTAACTAATTTAAATTTTAAATTTAACCCTCACGATAATCTTATGAGAAAATGAAGGTCTAGAAAGATAACTAACTTGCTCAAGGTAATACAGCTGGTAATGTTCTGCTCAAGCTCAGATACTGGAACTAACCCAGGTTTCTCCATTATGAAGCAGGTGCTTGTACATGCTATGCTGTGATACTATGATGGCACATTAAACAATTCCTGCTGGCCCATATTGAAGTTTGTACCATGGACTTCTTGGCCAACAAGTACTTGTACTGTTATTGTGTCTGAAATTTGAGTACTTTTATATGAGAATGTTATGAAAAAGATCAAACTATAGAAATCTGAAAAATACAAAATACAAATAAAAAATGTCTTGCTCCTAGATGCCAGAGTAAGATTTTGCAACTTCTTAGTAGTATCATTTCAAGTAGTATTACTCCTTTCTTCCATTTATTCACTCTTCTTAAATGCAAGCTATAGAAAAAGACTCTGAAAGACTTAAGTAGAACAGGTATTTATTGAAAGGTTATTGGATCTTATGAAATTGGTATTAAAGGTGGAGAATTGAGCTCAGAGACTGCTCAGAGGAGAGATATTATGCAATCAGAACCACAGCCAAAATCAGGTCCTAGAAACAATCAAGGGCAGAACCTACGGCTAATAATAATTTTTATCAAGTGACATTTAGATGGTAATGCCCAGGGCAGAACTAGGATGAGGCATGTGCAGCACTAGCCTTGTGCACATAACTTAAGGGACTTCAAAAAACTAGTAATCAAGACAAACAATATTTTGATAAATATGTTAAAAAATCAAAATCAATGCAAAAACCCATTATGAGCAAAATATCAAAATTTTAAATAAAGATGGGGTTATGATAAAATATAAAAAACAGTATGAGGCACAGAACTGAGGGGTGTGTGTGTGTGTGTGTGTGTGTGTGTGTGTATTAGCAAGTTCAGTTCAAGGTAGGATGACTTTGATGCATGTACAGGACTCCAAAAAGTGGAAATACTTAATGACAGCTTGAAATGCTATTCTGCTGGTCATTATTTAAAAGCTGAAAAATAATAGAGGTTGGTGTGGATATGGTGAAAGGGAATGCTTACACACTGTTAGTGGGAATTAAATTAGCACAACCTCTATCGAAAACAGTATGGAGATTTCTCAAAGAACTAAAAGTAGATCTACCATATGATCTAGCAATCCCACTATTGGGTGTCTACCCAAAGGAAAAGAAGTCATTATATCAAAAAGACACCTGCATGCATATGTTTATCACAGCACACTTTATAATTGCAAAGGTATGGAATCAAACTAAGTGCTGATCAACCAATGAGTGGATAAAGAAAATGTGATATATATGTGATATATATGTATATATGAAGAGAGAGATACACACACACACACACACACACACACACCATGGAATATTACTCAGCCATTAAAAAGAATAAAATAATGTATTTTATAGTAACTTGGGTGGAGCTGGAGACCCTTCTAAGCAAAGTAACTCAGGAATGGAAAAAACAAAGACTGTATGTTCTAACTTATAAGTGGGAACTAAATTATGGATATGTAATGGCATACAGAGTAGTATAAAGCAGTGGTTTCCTACCTTTTTGGCACCAGGGACTGGTTTTATGGAAGACAACTTTTGCACAGACTGGGGTGGGAGGGATGGTTTGGGGGTGATTCAAGAGCATTACATTTATTATGCACTTTATTTCTATTATTATTGTATTGTAATATATAATGAAATAATTATACAACTCACCATAATGTAGAATCAGCGAGATCTCTGACCATGTTTTCCTGCAACTAGATGGTCCCCATCTAGGGGTGATGGGAGATAGTGACAGGTCATCAGGCATTAGGTTCTCATAAGGGGAGTGCAACCTAGATCCCTCACATGCACAGTTCACAATAGGGTTTGTGCTCTTATGAGAATCTAATGCCCCCGCCAATCTGACAGGAGGTGGAGCTCAGGTGGTAATGCTCGCTTGCCTGTCACTCACCTTCTGCTGTGCAGTCTGGTTCCTGACAGGCCACGGACTGGTACCTCCATAACCTCGGGGTTGGAGACCCCCAGTATAAAGAACACTGGAGAAAAGGGAGGAGGGTGGTGGGGGGATGAGGGATAAAAATCTACCTGTTGGGTACGATGTACACTCCTCAGGTGACAATCCCTGACTTCACCACTGTACAATTCATCTATGTAGCCAAAAACCACTTATAGCCTTAAAGCTATTGAAATAATAATAGAAAAAGAAATGCAGTTCTGGAACTCAAGACAGGCTAGAGCTAAATATATAAATTTAAGGGTCTTTGTCAAGTAGGCGTTGGATAACAAAATAGGAAAGGAAAAGACCTTCTACAAAATAGCCAGAGAAGAGAATGGAGGACTGAGACCTAGAGGAAACCCACATTTAATGGGAGGGAGAGGAAGAAGAACCCATGGGAGAGTCTGAGAAGTTAGGGAGGCAGCAGGATAACCACCAAGATCCTCTGAGAGCCCACAGGAGGAGATACTCGCAAGATTAAGACAGGTGGAAGCAATGAAGAGCATCAGACAAGTTGTAGAGAAGCTGAGCAGTCATAAAAGCTGTCCTTTATAAGCCCTGGACACATCCCGTGCACTGCACAACTTACTTAACGTACATATGTATGTTAAGCCCATCAGGCAGGTATTATCCTTGTTTTCCTATATGAAGAAATTGAGATGTGAAGATTTTGAGAGGTAAATAACTTGCTCAAAGTCACAAAGTACTAAGGGACAAAGGGATGTGGAATTCAGGTCTGTCTGAATACAAAACTCGTATGGTCTGGTATTTCTTGCCAGACCCATAGTTTTCATCTCTGCTTGAAAGCAGCTTTTTGGGCTTGCCAGAAAATGCAGGTTCTGAGGCTCCAGCCCTGAAAACTCTGATTCTACAAGTCTCAGTAAATGTCTTTGAGACTGTGGTGAAGTCACAGTTTCTCTTCAGTTCAACTACTTTATCTGTAAAATAAGAAGTTTAGACCAGATGATAAATAAATTCAATGATTTGTGACTAATGTCTTTGAGAAAAGCAGATAGATGGCGATCTAATGAAGTATACATGCATTTTTTCTATCGAAAAAGGGAATTTATATTTTCAGTAACAAATTTCATATTCTTTTGTAGTATAGAAACCCTTTATACCAATAGTCAGAAAGGTAGTATTGCAATGAAATGACTGTGCATATTATTCTCAAGCCCTGGGAATCTGCAAAACAAAACCTCTAGCAAATCATCTTAAGTACTTGAGTGTAAGATAATGCACAATACATCCCATCTCCTTTATTATTTAATCATTTGAGTTATCATTTGCTGCAAATCACCATTTTGCTCATAAAGGAGAGTATCTGCTTTATTAAAGAAGTAAATAGGAGCCAAAAAAAAAAAAAAAACTTCATTGGTCTTGAAATGATTTTTAAAAACTCTCCACTAAATGAGGTTATTTAATGTAACATCTGGTTTTAATTATCTTAGTGTAGTTCAAAAAGTAGCCCATATGTAAGTCACTCTAATAATGTGCTACTAGTTTTATTTGGCACTGAGCACAAGGATCTGCACTGAGTGGATGCTCAATATTATTGAATGCTTACTCAATGACATTTATAAAGCAGAAAAAATTCAAAATAATATGGCTGTTATTTATAAACTATTTACTGGATGCTGGGGAAACTTGATTTCTGAAAATTATGAAACTACAATTAGGGACAAAATATTTATGTACAGAATCATAATTATGTTTTGCAACTTATGAAATAAATACAATAGACTTTACATGATTTATATTTTATCAATACTATAGATTCCTATAACGCACCAAATTTGAAAAGACAACTATGTATTGTGGTATAAAATTAGAGGTTACTTATATCAATATTGCTCATGCATGCCAACAAAAAATCTTAACAATAGAATTACATGTACAAATTACACATATTGACTTTTCTGATGAAATGTATCATTACCTTTGGGATTGTTTTATTAAACCATAACACTTGTGGTCTGTATGTATCTTTTATGGAAGGGACTCAAAACACTTTGCAATCACTGAATATCATTGTGGATATCAGTGACAAATGACACATTAGTAATTAATTCCTATGGTAATACCCACCAGGCCACTTTCAATCATGAGACCTTATAAGATTTCTTGCAGGCTCCTTATTTCACAGTGGAATAAAAATCACTTGCTTTGTACCACAATTTCCTCCAAAGGCTAATGTCTGCAAGAAAATTAACAAGGAGTAGCTACTGAAAAATCCTCATCTGAAATACGTTTTCATTCATTTTTGTTATACAGACTTGAGTCTAAATATTAATTATTGGCACAAATCTTAAAATAACAGCACACTATAAGAACTACCATTTTGTGAGAGCTTATTACTGTTAGGCACTTTATGTGTATCTCATTCAATTCATACAACCACTTCAAGTAGTTTTTGTTAATCCTCTTTTACAGAGAGTCAGAGGCTCTGCCCCAACTTGTGGAGTTATTAAGTGGAAGAGCCAGAGTTTGAACCCAGATCTTTCTGACTCAAAGTCTGGACTGTTAATCACTAAGATCAATGCATCTATAACTTCATGGAAATTAGTAGAACTGACTCCTGTGATTCTGGAGTGATGAGAAACCCAGCTAGTTCTGCTGGCTCCCCTGAGGTTTCTAACCATGCTCTAAGTAGTCTGCATTGTCTTAAATTTGCCCAAGGTCATAAGATATTCTTCATATAAATTATCTTAAAACTTGAAAAATTCCAATCTATAAATTCTTTAATTTGACCAATGCAAATACAGACCATTTCCAGAAATGATGTTGTTGGAAAAGTTGTATCTTATAAATAATGACTGAAAAGCTCTGGCAGAGGTTTTGGAAGAAATAAGGTACTGTTTGAGTTATGTCCTTTTAGCATTTTAAAGATAGCACTCCATTGTCTTCCAGCTTGCATAATTTCTGATGAGAAATATCCTGTAAGTCTTGCTTTTGTGCCCAGCCGCATTCATTTTTTTCATATAAATGTTTGAAATCTTTATTGAGAACCTACAGTATATAACATGGCTTCTCTCTCTGACAGCTTTTAAGATTTTCTCTTATCTTTGGTTTTCAGTAGTTTAGTATGACATATATAGGGGTTTTGTAACATATATAGATTTTTTTTTAAAATTATTCTTCTTGTTTCTGAGAAATTATGTGATCAGTGGTTTGATGTGTTTTATTAATTTTGGAAAATTCTTAGCTATTATCTCTTCAAATACTTTTTCTGTCCTGTTCTTTTCCTTTTTTGTCTTCCACTTGTGTGATAGCTTCACCTTTCTCCTGTGGGCTGCTACAAATGAGGCAGGACTATTGCACCATGTCTCCCTGGAGACACTTACTTACATGGTACTTACTTACCTTTCTTTAGATTTCAGACTAACTGATTACCCTGCAACTTCTGGTGTCTGACAGAATTAAGAAAAAACATAGCTTTTTAGATTATATGGCTTTTTTTGTTGTTGTTAGGGTGGGAGGGAAACTACCATTTTTTTACTTTTAGGTTAAAGCTGCAAGTTTCTTTGAGTTATTTTGAAAAGTTGATGGCAATTAAGAGATTTCCCTTAAAGATGGCCTGGAGTCCACTATAGAAATTTTATCAAAACCTTTGGTTAGCTTTTGTGGAGAAAAGGGTTCAGTTGATGTGTTATTCTGGCATATATTATAGCTTTTGACAGGTGTTTCTTCAGCATCATTTTCAATTATACCTCACCAAACCTAAGAGTAAGTAGTCATTTTTTTTCTAAATAAAATCCTAGATATCCTGCATTTGGGGTTGTCATGGAAACGTGATGACTACCTTCTACAATAACTATACAATTTCTCCATAAAATGTATTCAATATAGAAAGTTAACAAAGGTGACAGCTTATGAACAGTTTGAATTCCACTGGCAATATTTTATTCCTTAATACCTCCTATCAAAGGAAGAGCCCACCACTCAAATATATCTGGAAGAAAGCTGAACTTATTATAATTTATCATTAGTTGCTACGCAAAAGGGAACTGTATTTATGAAACACAATGTCTCTGAACAAAGCAAAGAGTAATCTTTTAGTAAGTTTAGAGGAAGTATGGAGTGTAGGGATTTGCTGACATTCAGGAGCACTGGAAAAAATCTATGTTTGACAGATTTGGGTGGGCTTAAAACTGTTCTGTTGTTGTTTTTGACTTGGAATAGATACAAAAAACAGTATGTTTCCTTTATCAAAGTTGGAAAATAAGAACTTTTTATTCTCCTCTTGTACTCTATTGAAGATAAAACTAGTTTCAATTCATACATAGCTAATTATTTGATCACATTTGCTCAGTTGAGGAGGAGGGTTCTGAGAGATGGATGTTGTACAATAAATTTGGGAGATGGTAGAGTATATTAGTGTATCATCAGGGTTCTTGGTTGCAAGCAATGAAACCAACTTGATTTTAGGAGAAAAAGAGAGGGAACTGATTGGAAAGATTTTGAAGATAACAGAATCAAAGGGAAGTTAGAGGATTACATGTGGAAGATGGTCAGCGATCAAGACAGTTTCAAAGGTACCAAGAAGCAGTATTTGGGAAGCACAGACAATCTGTCCAGGATGAAACTGCTTCCACAGGCCACTGCCACTGCTGCTATAGAAAAGCCATTCATTCATTTATTCTTTTATTCTGAGATGGAGTCTTGCTCTGTAGTCCAGGCTAGAGTGCAGTGGTGTGATCTCGGCTTACTGTAACCTCTGCCTCCCGGGTTCAAGCGATTCTCCTGCCTCAGCCTCCCGAGTGGCTGGGATTCCAGGCATGCACTACCATGCCTGGCTAATTTTTTGTATTTTTAGTAGAGGCAGGGTTTCACCATGTTGGCCAGGCTGGTCTCAAACTCCTGACATCAGGTGATCTGACCACCACAGCTTCCCGAAGTGATGGGATTATAGGCACGAGCCATTGTGCCCAGCCTCATTCATTTTTTCATATAAACGTTTGAAATGTTTATTGAGAACCTACTACATGCCAGATTCTGTTCTAGGTACTGGAAAAACAGCTGTCACTACCTTCTTGAAATTTACATTCTGAGGAGAGAGACAGACAATAAATAAACAAGTAAATATACATCAGATAATAATGAAAGCTCTGAAATATGTTTTATCCCCAGTGTAAAGGAATTGTGTGTCAGGGTTTGCAGACATTGGGTTGCAACTTGACATATGATATCTAGGGTGGCTCCTACAGACTGGGTGAGATTTTAAAAAATCAGACACCTGAAGAAAAACAAGTAGAAAGCCATTTGGATATGTGGAGGAAGAGTATTTCAGATTGAGAAAAAAGCAAATGCAAAGGCCCTAAGGCACAAACGTGTTCAGGGAAACACAAGGCGGCCAATGTGGTTGAAACAGAATTAGGGAGGGAAAGATGGGGAGCAGATGAGGTCAGAGACCAAAAAAGGTGGGGAGGGGTTAAGTCATGTAGAATTTTGAAATCCATTATAAAGACCTTGGCATTTTTTTGAATGAAATAGGAAGCTATTGTAAGGTTTTGAGCAGAGGAGTAATGTGATATCACTTATATTTTGATAACACTGCTTTGGCTACAGTGTTGAGATAAGAAATGTATATGGGAGTTAAGCCAGGGCTCAGTCAGAAGCATATGGAGGCCATTGAGTAATCCCAGTGAGTTGTGATGGGGCCTGAATCAGGAAGAAGCTGTGGAGTGGTGAGATGTGATTAGTCCCCAGATATATTTTGAAGGTACCTCTGAAAGAATTTGCTGATGAATTAAATGTAAAAGAAAGAGAGGAGTCAGGGAATGCAAAAATAATTTCAAGGCTTCTTCTTTTTTCCTTTTATTCCCAAATCACTATCTGCAAGTACCAAGTCTTTTGGCCTGAGCACCTGGAATGTTGGAGCTATATTTACTGTATTTGTTGAGATGGAACAGACTGCTGGAGAAGCAGGTTTAGGGGTAGAAATTAGGAGTTTGCATTGAGACATATTAACTTTTAGACATTTGCTATAGTCTGAATGTGTCCTCTGAAATTCATATATTGAAACTTAATCACTAATGTAATAGTATTAAAAGGTGGAACATTTAAGAGGTGATTAAGTCACAAGGGCAGAGCCCTCAGGGATGGGATTAGGGTCCTTACGAAAGGTCTTGAGGGAGTGGGTTTGTTTTCCTGCTTTTCATTCTTCTGCCATTTGAAGATACCTAGATGAAGCCATCTACAATGAACCCAGAAGTCAAACTTGCTGGTTCCTTGATTTTGAACTTCCCAGCCTCCAGGACTGTGAGAGAATACTTTTCTGTTCTTTATAAATTACCCAGCCTTAGGTATTTTGCTAGAGCAGCACCAATGCATCAAAACAACATTCATGTGAAGATGTCAAGCAGGTAGTTGTTTACATGGCCAGTAAAATAGGTGGAACAATGAGAAAGTGATTTTCTAGAAGGTAAATGAATAACTTGTTATAAGGATGAGGATTAATCAGTTGTGTTAAGATGATAAATGAAACCTGATAACTCACCATGAGTATAGTATGCAGTCCAATGTCCCTTGTTTTGCCTCACTTTCTGAAGATTCAAAGTCCCACCTCCCATTATGTTCCAAGACGCTAGTAGTCCTGTGTGTAGAGGAGTAAGTTTTTGTATCACAAGCTGGAGAAGGATATCCCACTGAGACTCTGTAGTTGTAACAATGAAGAATTCTCCAAAACTAGAAACAGGAGTTGGATACTGTGTAGACAAACACTAATACATGTCTACTGCAGTCATCAATTATAACGTTCTTTCAGTTTGTTTGTCATGGTTCTAAAAGCATATAAAGCATATACTATGTGTGGTCAAGATTTTTCCCATCCCTGTAGGCACACTTCTTTTTCAGGATGGCTTTGCATCTATTCCCATCAAGAGTTAGTACTTATGTCCCTACTCCTTGAATCTGAGCATGTAAGATTATTTTATCTGGTGGGTCATTTAATAAATACATCACAAGGAGTGGCTTGGAAAGTGCCTGTCTATTGGGACCTGCATTGTTGCTCTGTTTGGAACACTGTAAGCACAGCTATATAAAGAAGCTCAAGCTAACCTGCTGGAGGGTAAGAGACATGTAGTACAGTCAATTAGCCCTTTACTTCACTGACATAGCCAAATGAAAGACATGGAGTGAGACCATCCTACATTATCCAGTTCCCAATTGATTCACCAGCTAGCTCAGTAGAGAAATCAGTGAAATTGGCCCAGCTAACTCACAAAATTGTGAATGAAATAAAACGGTTGTTGTTTTAAGCCACTAAGGTTTGGAGTGGTTTGTTATACAACAAAAGCTAACTAATGATGTATAATTCAATGAAATCCCAACCATAATCGCATCACAGCAAGTTATTTTATGGATATAAAAAAAACTGATTCTAAAGTTCATATGGAAAAGCAAAAGACCCAGGATGGCCAGCACAATATTGAAGAAGAACAAATTGAAGGATTACACTACTCAACATCAAGACTTACTATAAGCTATGGTAATTGACAGTGTGGTTTTGGAGACAGAATAGAAAAACGGATCGATGGAACAAGATAGAGAAGCCAGAAATAGACACACATAAATGTAGTCAACTAATCTTTGACAAAGGAGCAAAGGTCATATAATGTAGAAAAGATACCCTTTTCAATAAATGGTGCTGGAACAACTGTACATCCACATACAAAAAAGTGAATCTGGACACAGACCTCATACGCTTACAAATATTAACTCAAAGGATCACAGTTCTAACTGTAAAACACAACACTATAAAACTGCTAGAAGATAATATAGGAGTAAACCTAGGTGACCTTGGGTTTGGTGTTGACTTTTTGTGTACAACAACAAAGACGTGATCCATGAAAGAAATAACTGATAAGCTCGACTTCATTAAAATTAAAAACTTCTGATCTGTGAAAGACAATGACAAAAGAATGAGAAGACAATCTACTGAGTAGGCGAAAATATTTGCTAAAGACGTATCTGATAAAGAGCTGTTCTCCAAACTATATAAACAATTCCTAAAACTAAAAAATAAGGCAACAAAAAACCTGATTAAAAATGGGCAAAAGACCTGAATAGACACCTCACCAAAGAAGATTTACAGATGGCAAATAAGCACATGAAAAGATGCCCAACATCATATGTCTTATGGAAGCAACAATGAGATACTGCTACAAACCTGTTAAAATGGCCCAAATCCAGAATGCTGACAACACCAAAGGCTGATGAGGATGTGGAGCAATAGGGACTCTCATTCACTGCTTATGAGAATGCAAAATGGCAATGGCAATTTAGAAGATAGTTTGGTAGTTTCTTACAAAGTTAAATGTACTCATATCACACGATCCAGCAATCATGCTTGTTGGTATTTACCTAAATAAATGGAAAACTTACGTTTATGCAAAAACCTGTACATGTTGTTCATAGAAGATTTATTTGTAAATACCAAAACTTAGAAGCAACAACATGTCCTTCAGGAGGTGAATGGATAAATAAACTAGTACACCAGACATCAGAATGTTAATCAACAATAAAAAGAAATGAACTATCAAGCCATGAAAGATATGGGGGAATCTTAAATGCCTATTACTAAGCAAAAGAAGCAAATCTGAAAAGGCTGTATATGATATCATTCCAAATATATGACATTTTGGAAAAGAGACAGTAGAAAGGCCAGTAGTTGCTTGGTGTTGGGGCGCGGGAGGGTTGAATAGGCAGATCACGGAGAATTTTTAGGGCAGTGAAACTACTCTGTGTGATACTATAATGGTGGATCCATGCCATTATGTTTTCATCCAAATCCACATAATGTACAACACTGAGAGTGGACCCTTTTATAAACTATTGGCTTTAGGTGATAATGTATCAATGTCGGTTCATCAGTTATAACAAATGTCCCACTCAGGTGTGGGATGTTGATAGTGGGGGAAGCTGTGTGTATATGTGTGGGGCCCAGTGGTATATGGGAACTCTGTACTTTCCACTCAATGTTGCTGTAAACCCATAACTGTTCTAAAAAATAAAGTTTATGTAAAAGGAAAAAAACAGGTCGGGCATGGTGGATCTCACCCGTAATCCCAGCACTTTGGGAGGCCAAGTTGAGAGAATTGCTTGAGCCCAGGAGTTCAAGAATAGCCTGAGAAATACAACGAAGCTGTCTCTATCAAAAATAAAAAAGTTAACCAGGCATGGTGGTGTGTGCTTGTAGCACCAGCTACTCGAGTGGCTTAAGTAGGAGGATCAGTTGAGCCTCGGAGGTAGAGGCTATAGTGAGCCTTGACTGTGCCACTGATGACAGAGTGAGACCCTATCTCAAAGAAAAGTAAACAAACAAACCCAAAAAGCTGATACTTGCTTTTACTTAAAAATAATTGCTGAAGTATCGTGTGTAAAGATCATCAAGTCCTAAACTTAGAAGTGGTTGTATAGATTATTAACAGGAGCAAGATATCCTTTTTCAACTTGAGTGAAGAATCTGTACAGATTTTGGTTCAGAAAATTGTGAAAAAGCATGTTAGTTTATTTATTCACAAATGTATTTTGTGCCTGATACTGAATAGGAAGACCCCATACTGGTGACTGAGGAGATGATGATTTGTTTTCAAGGAAAAAAGAAAAAAAAAAGATAAAAATGCAAAGTCTTGGGATAGCAAAATATTAATGTATTCACTTTGGGCTTTTACCTATTAGCAGTGCTGAGCAAGCCATTAAGCAGAGGCTCTGGGACCAGAAGATCCAGTTCATGTCTTTCCTCTCTTTACTGTCCCTGGAACACATTTCCAAAATACGCATTACTTCATATGCTCTTAGAAGAGACTGAAACTTCTGGGACAATTTCATTCTGAGCAATTAACCTAGAGCCCTCTCTGAGTGAATGAACACATTGATTATCATGTTATAAACTCATCAACTTTTTGAAAACCAATTCAAAACTAATTCAAAGTAATTTTCTAATGAAAAATATGATTTGTTAAATGGTTTGTTAAACCAATTAAACAATTTATTTGAGGGAATTCCGTTTTGCAGACTAGGAAAAGTAGTATTGTTTTATTTGGAACAAGATTGCTTCCACAGATTCTGAAGTGCTCATTCTCAAAGAATTATAAGATCAAAGGGGACTGGCCTGCTAACTAACCCAAAGAACATGCCATTGCTCCCCTCGGAAAATCAAAGTATTAATGCCTTTGCTGGTGAGAACTTTGACAGAGGAAAGACACACTATCGCATGATGCCAGTCTCAAAATAATGTTGAAAGTGAAATTTGCTTCAAATTCTTGAAATTAAAGGCAGTCAGTATTTTAAATCATGATATAATTTGTGCCAAATCTATTGGTATGTATGACTTTACCAAAATAACATTATACTGTTATTATCTGTATATAATATATGTATATGTTATATATGTATTTTACACAATATATAATATGCAAATATACTCTCTATTCCAAATTTTTCTGTTATCCATTTATTGTGCAAATTATCTTCTATATGCTAAATATAGACTCTCATCTAGGCAAGCTACTTCAGACTTGTCCTAAGATGATTCAATTTGCTTTTTTTAAAAAAAAAAAAAAGAAAGAAAAAAACGAAGAAACAAAAACTGTGTGTAATGTTCCGGCAACAGAGGCAGTTTACCATCTCAGAGGTATTTGGGCTAATATTCTGCCTAATGCAATCTTCCTGTTATCAGCCCATCATCAGCTCATCATCTCTTCAATAATGTAATATAAGTGACTAAACCCCTAGAGCTGATTGTATCACAAAGGGATTACCCCAGTCCCATTCTGGGAATTAAACCTGCAGACAAAGGCCAGACAGCTGGGCAGCTGCATCAATTTGACATCGGTTATTTGCTGTGTACATTAGTACAATCTGCTGCCACAGTACAGAATTGTCAGCATTCTAGTTGTGTTCTCAAGACCCTGTTCTGAAAATGTGAACATCCGTGAGTGAACTTTAAGTACTCAATAATATAGCCAAATTCACAGCAACTGAGGATATAGAAGGAAAACTTAATGAAACTGAAAGGGCTCTGGATTCTGCAAGACGTGTCTGTGAGTCTGAAAATTGCAGGCACTGAGTTGAATCTTGGCAAAGAACTAAAAGTGTGGTCCATAATCATTCAACAATGACACCTTTTCCCTTACTCAGCTTCTTAATAAATTTTTTCTTCCTGTTAATTACCTTACTATTTGGAAAACTTGATTCGATTTGAAATTAGAATTGCAGTAAACGACACATTTTTTTATTTATTATTATTATACTTTAAGTTCTAGGGTACATGTGCACAATGTGCAGGTTTGTTACATATATATACTTGTGCCATGTTGGTGTGCTGCACCCATCAACTCGTCAGCACCCATCAACTCATCATTTACATCAGGATGATACCACATTTTTACTTCTATTTCCTGATTGTCTTATAACCATTTGAGCACAAATTCATGTATTAAAAGGTTTCTGCTTTGCAAGCATAATATCCAAGGGGAAGATTTTCAGATGTAATCCAACCTTATTAGATTATCAGAATTTACTAGTTGTAAGTAACTTACATATTTGCATGCAAATATTAGGGCAGAGTCTTAGGACATTTTTGCTATTGTCCAATATGAGAATCTGAACTTCTGAAAGGCTGTCAATTCCATGCCTTTCAAAGATGCTGCGTATATACACTTTTAATCATTTTTCAGTCTCAGTGCTTCCTGTGTGACTCCCTTATCAAATGGGATTATGTATTAAAATAGACTACATTAGAAAACAGCTTTCCCAAGTAACACTATTTGCTGGTGCCTATGATGTGCCTGGTAGCTAAACACGAATCTTATTTCAATTGAACCCTGTTTGGACTCTGGAATCAGGATGTTACCCAGTTTGACTTTAACACAATCAGTCAAATTAGCCTAGTCCTGGAGGCCAGGACCTAATAAATATTGGGTGAAAGCGAAACTAAATCATGTTAAGAGTTACAATAATACATTAAACTGAAAATTGTACTTACATTTTAGTCTAGAATTTAGAAAGTCTAGAATAAATGTAACTAGGTATAAGTTAGGCAATGCATATTCTTTGTATCACTGATAAGCAAAGAGATAAATATTAAAAAATATACAAGGGCCATAAAACATTTCCTGGAGATGAAAGTTTTTTGAAAGCTAAGTACCCCGAAGTCTAATTTAAGCCCCATTTCCAAAGAGGGGTGCTAAATATTTCATTCAAAATTTGTTAGAATTTTACCAGCACAGGTTTACAGCAAATGTAAAATCGAATTTTTCCCCTTAAACTGGTTGAATATACTAAATTTTGTTTGTAATTATGATTTAAACAACATCCTTGAAAAGAATCACAAACATGCACCTCAGTGACAGCTACCTCATACCAGTGATATCAGGTGCAATTTGTCCTTTATTTCCCAGAATTCCTCCGGTTTGTAAGGGATAGTCCTCAATTAGTTGTGCTATGTTTCCTCTTGCTTGGTAAGCATTTTTGGTCAAACAAGGAATGGCAGAGTTCCACAATTAGATCAAAAGATCAATCCTAATGTACCATTTTCTCCTCACCCTCCTGCTGTAATAAAGTGGCTGCAGTTCTCCAGGGGACAACTCAAAATCCTAGGACTGATATTTCTAAATTAGCTGACTCTCTGACCTTGCTGGTAATTGCGTTAGTTTATCAATGTTCAACACAATTTATTACTCTCCAATATGTACCAAAGTGTTTATCTCTCAACACTAACAATATTAAAAAATCTAAACTATCTATTGCCGCACAAAGAAGCACCCTTTCATTAGGGAAAACATAAATAAGGGGAAACATCACATGACCTGCCTCAGTACAGAAGAGTTGCGAATCCTGAAAGGATGGGGGCAGCTACCTTTTTCTCTGATTTAGCAATGTTATGTTACTTAAATCTGGAAGAAGAGAAAATAAGTTTTATTTCCATTTGTGTGTGTGATGCTGAAATAAAATGATGCTTCCTGCATTACTAAAGTAATGGCTTCATTACTTCATTACTCCAAGAAAAATGAATGGCATTGATAAAGCCTTATCAAAGCATTTGAAAGTAATGTGGGCATTGATAGCATCTCACTCTGGCTTTAAACGTGGTGCACTTTGATGGAGAAAAGCATTAAGTTCATGAGTCCCATTTTGGCGTAAAGAAAATCAACAGCATTCATTTAACCACCTTCATCTTAATCATTTTATTATATGTTATTTAAGCCTTCTGTTTGATTATGGTAGTAAACAAACTGTGACAAACTCAGTGTCTATTAGATTAACTAAAGGTAATATGATATCAAAGTTTTGCAAAAACAGTATGCTGTCTGTTTTCAACATGCTGTGGACGAGGACATGTGGCATATCCTGGCCATGAACAATGTTAATGACGTGCTCAGCCAGAAGCAGGTGTGATAAAGATCGTGCTGTCCAACTTTAACTAATGGGCTGTCTTTTATCTACCTTACTCCTTCTCTCCAGAGGTAGACTGCTCTGTACTGTTTCTTCACAGATGATAGAGAAGTTAGGAAACATTCTCTACCCATCTACCCACTCACCCACCTACTATCTCCCATTAAACCGAATTCTTGTGTTTGTTCTTTGCTCATGAGGAATGAGTTTTAAAAGCAGCTCACACTCAAATAAAACTGGTCTGGAGGCTTGCAAAGCATTTGATGTCTTCATCTAAAATCTTGGAGTCTTTAGATTATAGGTCATATTATTATTCCTATTATGATTTCACTGTATTAATACTAGTTAAGCTGATGTTCTTTCAAAGGCAGATATGTCTTAATTTCTTTTGCTCCTTAGCAGCTTATTTCAGTGCGAAGAGCAAAATCTTTTTGGTAAGGGAATGATGAGATTTGAATCCTCTATGCAATCTACCTTAGTTTTCCACAGCACTTAAAAAAAAAAAAATCTGTATTTGGGAAACTTTATTGTTTTCATCACATGCCAAAGTTGTGGAAATTCTTTTAGTTTTAAAAAGTCCTTAACTTCTCTGTCACCCCTTTAGTGTTTGGATGTTGTTTACACCACATTAATGCTGCCAACCCAAGTCAAGAAATCCCCAAAGTCTGTCCATTGTGTGTGTTGCTCAAGCTAAACTACAAATGCAATTTACGCTGTTATAGATTCACACTGAACACTCACTGAGCACCTCCAAGGAGTCACATTCTGTCCAATCCATCTCATGTGCACATTGCCTCCTTTCATTAGATAATATAAGAAATGAATTTTTGTCCATTTTAGTAAAAATTTTACTCAGATTCTTTGATGAACCTTATAGCACTTTAAGTAAATAGACTATTTTCATTCAGGTAAAATAAAAGATAAATCTGAGTCATAATTTTGAGCAATAAAATCATTTTAAAATTGAAATAGCAGATTTTGTAAATATAAAAGGCCTCTGTCTCAGTTTGTTCGGGCAGCTATAACAAAATGCCTTCGACTGGCTAACTTACAAACAACAGGAATTTATTTCGTACAGTTCTAGAGTCTGGAGAATCCAAGATCAAGGTGCCGGCAGATCTGGTGTCTGGTGAGGGCTCGTTCTAGGCTCTATAGATGGCATCTTCTCAGGCTTCCTCACTTGGTGGAAGGCAAACAGCCCCCCTTGGGGCTCTTTTATAAGGACGCTGATCCCATTCATGAGGGTAGCGCCCTCAGGACCTGATGTCTCTTAAAGGCCCGATCTCTTAATACGATTGCACTGGGGATTAGCTTTCAACACATGCACTTAGAGGAGACACATACTTTCAGACCATGGCAACCTCCTAGTTAAAAAGGGTGGTGAGCATTTACTGGCTGCCTACTGTGTTCCCTCAATACTGCAAATAGTTTACCCGCTCTCCAAACACTATGAATCGAGCATTTACTTTGACAGGCACTGTGATTATCACAAAGGATGTGAGGGTGAATAAAGTAATACTCTGGCAGGATGCTGTGGCTCACACCTATAATCCCAGCACTTTGGGAGGCTGAGGCAGGAGGATAGGTTGAGGCCAGGAGTTCAAAACCAGCCTGGTAAACATAGTGAGACCCCGTCTCTAGAATGAATAAACAAATAAATAAAAATGAAAAAATTAGCTGGGTGTGGTGGCATGCACCTGTATTCCCAGCTGCTCAGGAGGCTGAGGCAGGAGAATCCCTTGAACCCAGGAGTTTGAGGCTGCAATGAGTTATGACTGCACTGCAGCCTAGGTGACGGAATGAGACTCTGTCTCAAAAATAATAATAATACTAAGATAAGGTAATCCTGCATGAATTCAAGAGGATCCAGAGAAGTGATCAGGCCCTTTATACACAAAAATTATAGAAGTATGACTTGATTTCTGAATTACATCTAATAATGCAGATAGAGGCCGGGCGCGGTGGCTCACGCCTGTAATCTCAGCACTTTGGGAGGCCGAGATGGGCGGATCACGAGGTCAGGAGATCGAGACCATCCTGGCTAACATGGTGAAACCCCGTCTGTACTAAAATACAAAAGAAAAATTAGCCAGGCGTGGTGGCGGGTGCCTGTAGTCCCAGCTACTTGGGAGGCTGAGGCGGGAGAATGGCGTAAACCTAGGAGGCAGAGCTTGCAGTGAGCCGAGATCACGCCACTGCACTCCAGCCTGGGCAACAGAGCAAGACTCTGTCTCAAAATAATAATAATAATAATAATAATAATAATAATAATAATAATGCAGATAGAAAGCAAAAGTTAGGCTGGGCGTGGTGGCTCATACCTGTAATCCCAGCACTTTGGGAGGCTGAGGCGGGCGGATCACGAGGTCAGGAGACGGAGACCATCCTGCCTAACATGGTGAAACCCCGTTTCTACTAAAAATACAAAAAATTAGCCTGGCGTGGTGGCAGGCGCCTGTAGTCCCAGCTACTTGGGAGACTGAAGCAGGAGAATGGTGTGAACCAGGGAGGTGGAGCACCACTGTGCTCCAGCCTGGGCGACAGAGCAATACTCCATTTCCAAAAAAAAAAAAAAAAAAAGAAAACGAAAGCAAAAGTTAACAAGCTCCTCATTATACATTCTGAATATGAATTCTCTGAAGTAACTAAAGACCTTTTTTTTATTATTATACTTTAAGTTCTGGGATACATGTGTAGAATGTGCAGGTTTGTTACATAGGTATACATGTGCCATGGTGGTTTGCTGCACCCATCAACCCGTCATCTCTTAATTAGGTATTTCTCCCAATGCTATCCCTCCCCTTGCTCCCTACCCCTGACAGGCCCTGGTATGTGATGCTCCCCTCCTTGTGCCCATGTGTTCTCATTGTTCAGCTCCCACTTATGAGAACATGGGGTGTTTGGTTTCCTGTTCCTGTGTTAGTTTGCTGAGAATGGTGGTTTCCAGCTTCATCCACGTCCCTGCAAAAGACATGAACTCATTCTTTTTTATGGCTGCGTAGTATCCCATGGTGTATATGTGCCACATTTTCTTTATCCAGACTACCATTGATGGGCATTTGGGTTGGTTCCAAGTCTTTGCTATTGTGAATAGTGCTGCAATAAACATAGGTGTGCATGTGTCTTTATAGTAAAATGATTTATCATCCTTTGGGAATATACCCACTAATGGGATTGCTGTGCCAAATGGTATTTCTGGTTCTAGATCTTAGAGGAATCGCCACATTGTCTTCCACAATGGTTGAACTAATTTACACTCCCACCAATAGTGTAAAAGTGTTCCTATTTCTCCACATCCTCTCCAGCATCTGTTGTTTCCTGACTTTTTAATGATTGCACTTCTAACTGGCGTGAGATGGTATCTCATTGTGGTTTTGATTTGCATTTTAGAGAAGAGATATTATATGTGTGTTTTTTTTCCAAAAAATGGGTCACCCTAAACAGGTTATTCTGCAACTTGCTCTTTCTCTCAAAACCGTGTTTATGAGGCCATATTAGAAACCAAATAAAAATTCCTTAAAATGCCATGCTGAAAATCAGATCTGTGTTTTCATTTGTCCCTATAATTTTTATTTTCATCCTTTTTTTACTTTCTCAGTTAATGTTATACCATGCAAACTCCATTTTATGACTATTTTTTTCACCTCCTCCCTCCCTGCTCTCCCCTCCTTCTGATATTAACTCTTAATGACCTCGTCACTTTGAACACCTTCTCTTCATTTGATTCATTCTCTGAACCAAGGTATTTTCTAAGCTCATGCTAATCAATTTATATGCCTCCTAACATATGTATTCAAAGACATTGCTAGATCCTGTTGTGAAAATTTTATAAAAATTTGGTCATATAAGCTTCTTAATATTCCATAATGAATGTAATAAAATTCACTCAACTATTACTCTATGAGTGAACAATTTGGTTGCTTTTAGGACATTACAAAAAAATCTTGCAACAAACATCCTCCATGTATCCTACATATGACGACTTTTGTTTATGAAGAATAAATTCTCCAACTGAAGATTGCTGGGTTCAAATTTAGGTGTACTTTTAGCTTTCTAGCCATTGCCAGATTGCTTTAAGGTTATGAAAGTATTGGCCAGCAATATACGAGCTTTCTGGTTTTTTCATCAACACAGGATGTGATTGCTCTTTAATTTTGCCAATATAAGAGTAAAAAGGAGGTGTCTATCTCATTGTTTAATTTGAATTTCCTCTGCTGTTAGTGAGAACACGCATTTTTATATGCTTATTATTTATTTATTTTTACAGTGTTCTTGTTTATATACTTTGCTCAGTTTTCTTTGAGCTGTCTTTTCTTTTTTCTTCTTAAAACTCAATTTGTAGAAGCTCTTTCTGTATCGGAGATATTTGCTCTTCGTTTTGGTCAGGGCTTTCAGTTGATAACAATGGAAACTGGTGGACTGAGGTTGTCTGAGATCTATTGAAGAATATTGAGCAGCTGACAAATCAGTGGAAAGAGGGTCAGGCCGAATTTCCAGGAACAGCACACAGCATAGCACTGAAGGACTGGCCCGGGGAGAACATTCAGGCCCACAGCTATGACTCTGCTGCCCTGCAGTCCTGCAAAATCAGTAACTCCGCAAGGCTGTTCCCTCAAGTGGTCTAGTTAGGCATCATGAAGCTGCATATCATTGGCTGAGCATGGGAATATGGCTGTGCCCCATCTGCAAGGGGGGCTGGGAAAATGAGTTTTTTGATTTCTACTATGTAAAGGTGGGATTCAGAATGAGGTAATACATTAAAAATGTAGGGAGGATATTCGAAAGAGTTTGTGCACCACAAATGACAGGTGTCTACTGCATCTGTTATCTGTCTTACGAGTTACAGATATTTTTTTCTAATCTATATTTTGGCTTTGTTAATGGTATCTTTTATCAGATAATTACAAAAAAAATGTTTCTCTCCCTTTATGGCTTTTGGGTGTTCTGTTTTGCTTAAGGGATTCTCTACCATCCCAAAATTATACAAATAATTTCTTAAATTTTCTTTTAATATTATTTTATTTTATGAATTTGGATCTTTAGTTCATATGAAATATAGTTTTGAATATGATATAAATTGGAATCTAAGCGTTTTTCTTCAGATTGACATCAGCACCAAAATAAAAAAATGCTTTCCTGACCCTGTTCAGTGGAAATGCCAGTTCTGTAAAAGATTAATTTCCCATATAAACTTGTACATACTTCTCAACTTTTATTTTACTTGTCTATCTTATTCTTGTGCAAATCTATGTTGTTTTGAATTATAAGAGCTTTAAGTACCTCTTATAGTCTTAATAGTTATAATATACTTTAGTCGTGGTTTTATAATATTGTATTGCTTTTTATGATTATCTCAAACATTTTAAATATAAAATATAAAATAATGTTACCCAGTTCTCAGAAAACAAATTGGAATTCTGGTCAAAATTGCATTAAATTTCATAAGGATAGACCACATTATGAGACTAAGTCTTCGTATCCAATAATATACTCTCCATTGAGTTCTTTGTCTTTCCATAGGATTTTGTAACTTTCTTCATATACGTCATGTATCTTTCTTGTTAAATTCATTCCTGTATTAAATTATATTTTCTATTGCTATTGCAAATGGAATATTCTTCTACTTCAAATAATGATTGTTGACTAGTATTATAGACAAAAGCAGTGAACTTTCGTGTATTTTCCCTGCATTAGATATCTTCCCAAGTTCATTTATTACAGTTTGATAGTAAGAGTTTCATGGATCAAATGTAGAAGTTTTTATTGCCTTTACTCTAATATTTATACCAATTATTTGATATTTTTATTGTAGTAAGTGAAACCTCTCAATGTTAAACATGGTAGAGGTTGGTATCATTCCTGTCTTATTGCTAGTTTTAGTAACAGTGATTTAAGTATGTATTTAATTGTGATCTTTGTAGCTCATTTTGTAATAGACTGTATTGCACTTAAGCAATTTTCTTCTATTTCCCTTATATTTAAAATACATGATGAAATAATTGCTGATTTTAAAAATAGTGCCTATTTGGCATATGTCAGTATAATCATATGGATAATATTTAATTTTTTTGATGTGATCATGTTGTTTAATCATTTATGAATTTCTGGACTAAATACTATGTGTCATATTTCTTATGGATTCAATTACTTAGTATTTTATTTAGAACTTTTATCCACATCATAAGTCAAATTTTTATGTATATTTGTCATTTTATATTATTGTATCAAGTTTAGGTATCAAGTATTAGCAACTTTTACTAATGTTTTCATCATTTTCATACCCCTGTTTATTTGGACCTCTAATTCCAAAGAGTAGAAGCTACATGGAAGGCAATTTTTTCTGTAAATGTGGAACTAGATTTCTTTAATAACAAATGAGATGTCCTTTGAGGTATTGTTTCTTTTCATGAGTTCTGCTAGAACCTATTGAAGAGGGATTATTCTTCTGACTTGGAGATTTGAACTAGACGACTTCTAAGGCCCCTCCGACCCTGACATTCGTAATTACTGAATTATACAGGTGTTAGGATTGTAGCCTCCAGAGCCAGATTCCAGGGTTTGAAAATAAGCGCTAAGACTTAAGAGTTGTGGCAATTTACTTAACTTTACCAAGCCCAAGTTTCTTCATTTTCCAAATGTGATGGCATAGTGTTTGGCAGATGATAAACACTCTGTAAATGTTAGTAAGTAGTTTCATGAGTGTGGAAACTTTCCACAAATTTATCAAAAAGAATGATCTCCACTTTAAAGATGTGGTTTATGTAAGAAAAAAAATTCTCTTCTAACATTGTGATATTTTAGAAATTGTCCTTTTTCACATAATTCATTGCCTTTTTTTTAAACTACCTGTTTCTTAGGTGGTCTTTTCTTCATTATTTATTTTGGGCCTTTTTTTGGGTGGGGGGCTCTGCACACATTCTTTGGATGGTTTCAATTACTGTTTAGTTATCATCTCTTTTCTGATGACTCCCAAACAACTGTCTCTTCTGAGCTTTGGATTCACGTATCCACCTGCCTGCTAGATGTTCCCACCTGGAGATCCTACAGGCACCTCCATCCTGATACAATCAGAATGAATCTACCATTTCTCCTAAGACATTCCCCCTAACATGCTTTTTCTTCATTGCTACCCATCTCAAGGAATGATGCTACAATCCTTGCTCATGCCAGAGATCTGGAGTTATCATTGATTTTTCCAGTTTCTCCCCACTCCTCACCTCTAATTCCCAAGTTCTGAAATATTCCTTAAAGCAATCTATTGCACTCCATCTCCACTAACACATCTCTAGTTTTGGAAAGCATTAATGAGAACTTTCTTTTAGTAATAAGACACTTCTTTGAAAATGCAAATCTAATGGCCCAAGACTACTACTTCCAAATCATTTCTAGTCTCAACCTTCTAAATTTGTATCCCAGCCATTTTGAATTTCTTTTAGTTGCTTAAACATACCATCTTCATGACAAGCTGTGAACGAGGAACTCTTATTATCCCATTCTCACACATGTAAAATCTAAGGCTTAGAGAGTTTAAGTAATCTTCCTGAGATCATGGATCCTGTATGTGAAGGAATTAGGATTTCAATCCAGGTCTCTAACTCTGGAGCCTGTTCTCTTTAGATATCATCTGCTCCAGAAAGCATCTGGCACAACTGTTCTTTCTCGTTATGTTTGTATATCACACAGTCTCTATTCTAACACTTACTACTCTGCAGTATAATCACTTGTTTCATTCTGTGTGTCTCCAAGTAGTTTGTAAACACTATGAAATCAGGGACTGTTTGTTCTTGTATTCTTAGCACCCAGCACAGTGCCTGGCACATAGTAGGTACTTAATAAATATTTGATATGTGACTACCATTGTCTTAATGTTTGTTCCCCTGTCAAAATCACTCATTGTAATCCTAATCCTCCAGGTGATGGCATTAAGAGGTGATTATATCACGATGGTAGAGCACTTATGAATGAGACTAGTGTCCTTATAAAATAAACCCGGAAGAGAACCCTCAGCCCCTTCACCAGGTAAGGACACAGTGAAAAGATGGCGGTCCAGGAATTAAAAGGTGAGACCTCACCACAGACACCCAAACTGTCAGTGCTTTTCTCTTAGACCACCCAGCCTTTAGAATTGTGGGAAATAAGTTTCTGTTGTTTATACGTCTCCCAGTATATGGTATTTGTTATAGCAACCTGAACAGACTTAAGACAATAACCCAGATGTTATGGGGCCTCCATGTACCTTGGTCATCCATGGCCTTTGAATAGCTAGCACTCTCTGCAATTCCATGTATGTCTCTTATTTACTCATTGTTTCTTCTTTCTCTATTTCTGCATGGTAGTCTGCCATATTGGTTAACCCTATGTATCATCTTTTGGCATTTTCTGTCAAACACTCCTACCTCACTTAGGATATTGTGAATTTGTTAATTTTATTGAAATCTTAAGGACTTATGGGGAGGACTTTGTTACTCATAGCCTCCCACTCTTCCTTTCTGGTATTCCTTTTGTCTATGCTCTCCTGCCTTAAATCCTCAATCCATGCTTCTCCCTGTCATGCTCAGCATCCAGGAAGGTAGGCCTTTCCACGATTTCCTGAAATTCTGGTAATAGATATTTTGCCACTCCATTGTAGTTGAGTGAATGAATGAATGAATGGATGAATGAATGAATGAATGAATGAAGGTGTGAATGTGTCAATAAGTCCAGGCTGAAGATTTGAGATTAGACCTACCTTATATGATTTTAAACCACCCCAAAAAACTTTCTTTGAGGGTGAAAATCATTGAATATATTGATACACTACATCTGACGAACCTGTTTATATTTTATATGTAACTGTTTGGATATCTTTTAGGTACTGTATTATGAGAAAGAATTGTTTAATTTTTTTCAAAACACATGCTGATTTATTTTGGGCTCTGAGACTGTGGGAGAAGGTGTCCTCTACTTCTTTGTGTCTGCCACATGATATAGCAAAATGCCGTGTGCAGAGTAGGCACTCATTTAATAGCAAGTTGATTGATTGAATAATTATTCCACCTATAAACACTGCTGTAGTGCATTACCTGATGAGTGTCTATTTCAGTATGACTATGGCTATGACCTTCATGTAGTTCATTAGCAAATGAAAAGTATGCTCATTTCCATGGAAGGAAATGAGAATATAAAAAATGTGGTTCTATTTGTAGTGCCATTACTGTCTTACTATTTGATTAAGAACAAATTCTTAACCTTTTAATGCTACCAGTTACCTATGACTCTGATCTCAAGGCTACTGCAGTACCAAAATCCTGGAGAGGATAATATAATAACCCTGACCTATTTGAAGGGATAAAAATAGGCCAAAAATGAGGGAACTCATTGACCAAAATCAATCAGTAGTAGAGGAGAGGTGATGTCTTAGAAACAAACAAACAAAAAAGCAAACAAGCAGTTTCCCAATCACATTTTGTAATCATAACAGTTCCCAGTGAGAATATCACAATTCTGCTGATGAGGACACTGAAGCTGAGAAATTTTAAGAAACTTGAGTCAAATCATATAGCTGGTAAGAAGTAGTCATTTCTGATTCACTGTTTTCCCTCCTCATATCAACCCACTGTTCATTGTATCTTCTCAGTTTTGAAATGCTTATGGTAGTATACCTCAATCCATGACACCCTATTCTAACAAAGGAAAATGAAATTACACTGATTGGAAGTAGCAGCAGCAACCAAAAAACCTGTTAATAAAATCTTTGAACATTACTTGTGATCATGCCCCTGATGTATATTTACTGAACATTCTCTGGGACAGACACCCTCCTATGTCCTAGAGACATGCAAAACAGAGAAAAACAAAGCTCTGCCATTGACAGGATTCTGGGTCATGAAAAATGAGAAAGTTCCCAGGTGGACAAGGGGAGGAAGGATGTTCCAGGTAGAGAGAAAAGCAGTTACAAAGTCAGCGAAGCATTCAGGCCTATACTTTTAGGAGTTTTGAATGTTTCAGTCTACCTGGAGGGTCCAGAGTCATTGCAGAAGGCAGAGTAGAAAAGCAAACGGAGGCAAAATCAAAGGGACTCAAGCTGAGGAATTTGACTTTA
This sequence comes from Rhinopithecus bieti, assembly GCF_001698545.2. NCBI lineage: Eukaryota > Metazoa > Chordata > Mammalia > Primates > Cercopithecidae > Rhinopithecus > Rhinopithecus bieti. Next base: position 1,831,031 of record NW_016805130.1, on the reverse strand, counting down.
TCTGGGCTTTGCCTGTAGATGATGGAGAAACTGCAGGAAATTTTAAGCAGGAGAATCCTAGGGTTAAATCTGGGTTTTAGAAACAATTTATTGAGGCCGGGTGGGGTGGCTCACATCTGTAATCCCAGCACTTTGGGAGATCAAGGCTGGCACATCACTTGAAGTCAGGAGTTCAAGACCAGCCTGGCCAACATGGCGACACCCAGTCTCTACTAAGAATACAAAAAAGTTAGCTAGATTTGGTGGCACACCTGTAATTCCAGCCACTGGGGAGACTGAGGCAGGAAAATCACTTGAACCCGGGATGTAGAGAATGCAGTGAGCCGAAATCATGCCACCGCACTCCAGTCTGAGTGACAGCATAAGACTCAGTCTGAAAAATAAAAAAAATTAAAAAAAGAAACAATTTATTGATATTGAAGAGGAAATGTATCAGGTGTAAGTAATGGGAATGGGAGAAAGAATGGAGACTCTTTGGTGTAGACACTATTGCTGTGAATTGAAAGCTGAAGCCACTTTTCCTTTGGTAAATAAGTGGGAGATGCTATATTATTAACTTTGCTCAATGATTTGATTTGGGTTGTAATCACATGAAAATTGGTACCTTTGATAACATTTGAAAATTATCACTAACTAGTAATTCTAACTGCTCTTCTAAATTACAGCGTACTCTAGTGATTTTATGGCTGTCTTTGTGCTAAAATTGCAATGTTTCTTTTCACTAATGCCTTTTCCTTATTTGCTTCCATTGACTGTTTAAATCCTTTCCAGCCCATTTGCCATTTATACCATAACCCTCCTGTGTTTGCTCCTAATGTGTTATAATTCTTTATAATCGGATCCTCACGTGTTTCTGATTCCTGCCAATATTTCTTTTTCCTCCCTTGAGGAAAGCATATCCATTTTTGGTTTCAAATGCTCTTCACCTTTTGTAAATATTAAGGCAACGATTCAATTTAATTTTAAAATAATGTTTTCTATTTCTTCTTTTGTCAATAAATTACCTTTGCCAGCTTTTAAAAGCTGTATTGTCTCATAATTTTCTTATGTGCTCTGCTGTTTCATTTTGTTGTTCCCCAGAGGATGTGGGAATATATATTGATATAATGAATAATGTGAAAATAAAAAAAGAAGAATTTAGGGTCATATTCATACTCTATAGTGTTTACTAGTGATCTATTTCAAAATAAGTCATATATTTCGGTCCTGATAAATCAAATATTTAAGAAACATTCTTTAAGTGGAGAAATATACATGGAAAAAAATTACTAGTGACCCTGAGAGGCCTCCTTGAATGATTCTTGCTGTGGATGATTTAACTTCAATTTCAGTCCTGCTTCTGCTACCAAGGGTTATCATAGTACACATTGCTCATGAGGGTTCTGGGAGTACAAACGAGGGTCAGAGATCAAAAAACATAAGATATAATATTAGATAAAATATTAGCAGCCCTGCAAATATTCACAAAGTCATACATCATGTTAGAGCTACTGTATTCCATGTAGGAAAATAAAAATGGGAAATTGCATGAGCTACTTTCTTTTTTATTACAGAAATTAAAGGTCTAATTTAGAATTGTAAATTTATGTAAATAGCCATTAATACCATTTTATTAGTTCAGGTACTTGGGGTATGAACAAATAAATATAACAGGATTTTTATAGAGTCTACAGTAGTAGTGATTCAGAGTATACATGTAATATGAGGTATTTAAGCTTTATAGAACTACAAAGATGCTCTGAGAAGCCTTCAAGTTCATATTAAACCATGTTTATGAAAATTACTTAATAGATTTTTTTTCTTCCTTTCTACTAATTACATGATGATGTGTGATGATACTGATGTTAAAAATGGCAACTCACAGTTCTTTGTGCCATACAAGTACTTTGGCACTTTTGCCATGTATGTGTTGTGCCACTTAACCCTCCTAACCCTGTAATGTAGGTGTTATTCTCATTTTACAGATGAGGAAAGACACAGGGAGATAGAGGAAATTGCCCAATGTCACATAAGTGAGTAGTAGAACTGGGAATGAAAGTTAGGTTTGACTGTGACCAAAGCCTGTGCACTCCTGTTGACCACAGGACATTAGTCATAAGGGAGCACTGAGTAGGAACAGAGGTGGAGTGTAACTGCATTTAACTCATGGTAAGATGGTAGCTTTTCCCCCTACACTGGGAATGTTTACACAAAATCCTGCTGATAATTCTGCATGGCTTTTCTCTGCGTTATAATCTGAGGGCCATGATATACTTCATAAATATCCAAGTCTTGGACAAAATGTCACATCCTTTTGTTCTTTCTCTTTGGCATCTCTCCTGAACATGCTTGAAAATTTGTGCCTCCAGTACTGAAAGTAAAAAAATTAAAATCACAATTGATTCAGTAAACTCGATCAAACTGAACTGTTTATTTTCTTGTTTTGTTTTTGTCTTTGCCTTCAACATTGATAGATGCAGTATATGTGCAAAAAAGTATAAATTATATATAAGTGCAATTTAAAGAAGAGAAAAGCCATATACTTGCTAACACATCTTACCAAATAGGACCATGCCAATATCATAAAGCCACTGTTTGCTCTTCCTGGAACCCATCTGTCTCCCCCTTCTTCTCAGAGATAACCATTAGTCTAAGTTGTATGCTTAGCACTTTCTTGTTTTCCTTCAAGATCTTACCATATGTGTAGGTGTTCCTATATATTTAAAGTGTTTTATTTTTCTGGTTCAGCATATAACTTTTAAGATTCATCCATTTTAATGTTGGTGATTATAGTTTTTTCTCTTCATGGCCCAATATTTTACTAATATGTCACAATAAATTCACTTTATTATCAATAGGGATTTGGATTTTCCCTGTATTTTTTCTGCTACAAATATGTTTCCCATGAATATTTTCATACACGTCTCCTGATGCACATATACAAATGTTTCTTTCTTCAGAGTATTTGTCTAGGAATGGAATTGATGAGCTATTTATGTAATTCTTCTAATTTGGTTGGCAATGCTTAATTATTTTCTAAAGTGGTCGTACCAGTTGTTATTTCTACAAATCCAAGCCACAGATTCCCCATGTTCTTGCTGATATGTTGTATCATCAGAGTTCATAACTTGCCTGACTGGTGGGTATGAAATTGTATCTCCTTGATGGTTTATTTTGCTTATCTTTTATTTCAATGACCTTGATTATCTTTTAAAATAATTATTGGCCATCTGTTTCCTCTTCAGAAAAAAATGCCTGTTCTCAATTTTTCTAAAAATTGTTTTACTTATTATGTCTTTTCCAAAAGTTAAAAATAAAGTATATGGATAGTAATTCCTTGTCAATTATATGCATTGTAAACACACAAATTGTTGCCCAGGTTTTGGCTTGTTAATTAAGACCTTTCTTGCTCCAGTTTCTTCTCTTCTTTTCCTACGGCTAACTGCCAGAGTTGTCAGAAACCTTAGGTAACAAACTGGAAAAGGAGAAGCAGGAAAAGGCAGAAAAAACTGACTACAGTCCTTCCCTGATTCAGAGCTTTCACCCTGTAGCAGGCCGCAGCTGGAGAAGATATAACTTTAAATGAGGATGAATGCTTTGGCAATTACACTGATCTTTACATTCAGAGTACAGAGCTGAGAGTCTGCTTGGTGACTTAAAATCAGAGTGGGACTTTGAATTACTGAAGAGTGACCAGCACAGTTACGGGACTGCCCATGTTTTTTATCCAGATGAGGGGAAAATCTTTCCTGTCATGTATATCTTCAAGAGATAGAAGAATACAAAAGTAAGTTGCACTATGATTAAATCCCACAAGTCCCGATTGTTTGATATACACATTAATTCAACACACATTTGCTGAGCACCTATTAAGTGTTGAATGCTAAGCTGGGCTATAGGGATAGATAGTGAATAAGATAAGCATTACTTTTGCTCTGTGGAAGCCTGTTGCGTAATGTAGCTCAGAATACCTTTGGGAAGGAGAATGCAATTGCCCAAAATTTTCTTCAAGTCCCTCACAAAATTTTGGCAATCCTGCCTGTAGGGAATATAGCATCAATGACTAGTCACCTTACTCTAAATTTGTATGAGGGTAAACTTAGGAAGAAGGTTAAGGTGGTCTTCTATGTCACCCACATCTGCAAATTATGCTTCTCTATACATGAAAGAAATTAACCAATGGTATGTGAATGTATTCATTATCATACAATGATTCAGTTTTAGCTGTATCATGAGTTAACAAGTTGCAAATCTCAGTGGAACTGTGAAAATAGAACATAAATGTAGCTAATCACTTTTCCAGAAGCTAATCATATTTAATGTCAATAAGCATGACCCTCTCTGCAGATAATCATATTTTAATTTCAAAAGTAAGAATACTAATAGAATTAAGTGGGAAACCAATAATAATTTACTACTGACAGGTTAATGTAGGATAAAGTGACTTGGTAGTAGCTGTAAGTGGAAAAATCTACAAATATCTATCATTTAGGATAATTAAAATACTGGAAGATAAAATAAAATTCTATTGGCATCAATGTCATTGAAACAAATACAGTTAGATATGTACCATGTGAAACTTCTTTGTTCTCATTTTTAATTTAATTTAATCTTTTGAGACAGAGACTTTCTTTGTTGCCCAGGCTGAAGTAGTGATGCAATCATGGCTCACTGCAGCCTTGAACTCCTGGGCTCAAGACGTCTTCCCACATAAGCCTCTTGAGTAGCTGGGGCTACAGGTATGTGCCACCATGCCCTGCTAATTATTCTGTTTTTTGTAGAGATGGGGATTTGCTTTGTAGCTTACCCTTTTGGATCTAAGTTAAATCAGACTATTAAAGTTTTGAGCAAGACGCCAAGTCACAATAATTTCTGTGTCCTGTTGGATATGGTGGACAATATACAGAATTTATGAAGGAGGCATCAGAAAACTAGTTAGGAGTCTCTTAAACTACTTTACCCACTGAAGATACCTTAAAATATGAAGATATAAAAGTATTGAGAGATAGTATACTGAGATGATGAGTTTTTTTTTTTTTTTTCTTTCCCGGAGAGAGCTATCCTGTGTATCCTATTCTCTGCAAGAGGGAGGAATGTAGATAAGTGCTATTTTCTAAGCCCTGGTCTGAGGAGAAGGGCTTCATGGCATCTACCTATAACACTTACTGCACAGCTCCTACAGTCAGCTATGTACTCTGACATACTGCCTTGGAAATCTAGATGGCAGGAAAGAAGGACCATTGAACCGTTTTGGCAACAGAGTGAAGAAGAGTGCTGCTGGGGGATTGACTTGCACCCCTAAGTTGGTCAGCACAGAAAGGTTGTGAGTGTTTCCTTTGGGCCAGATGAGGGCCACCTGGGAGAAAGAGCTAGCCTGGAGCCATTTTAAATTCTACCCAGTGGACTGGGCAGAGTGGCTCATGCCTGTAATCCCAGCACTTTGGGAGGCTGAGGTGGGCTGATCACCTGAGGTCAGGAGTTTGAGACCAGCCTGGCCAACATGCTGAAACCCTATCTCTACTAAAAATACAAAAATTAGCTGGGTGTGGTGGCATGCACCTGAAATCCCAGCTGCTCAGGAGGCTGAGGCAAGCGAATCACTTGAACCTGGGAGGTGGAGGTTGTAGTGAGCCGAGATCACGCCACTGCACTCCAGCCTGGGTGATACAGCGAGACTCTGTCTCAAAAAAAAAAAAAAAAAAATTATATCAGTGAAATACAGAAAATCTGAGATTTGCTTACAAATACCCCACGGGAATAACAATAAGTAAAATGTTGATAATTGTTGAAACTGGATAACAGTGCATGAAACTTTACTGTCTCATTCTCTCTTTTTCGGGAATGATTATTCGTATTCCTAAAAGAAAGTTTAGAAAATTTTACTCAAGAGGATCTCTGTGGAAAGGCAATGAGATTCCCATGGAGAAAATTTGTTTGGCATTTACCAGTCAGCAAACTGGGGATCAAGGTAGCACAGCAGCAGAGGAAGTCGAATGCACCGTTACTGTCGAAAGAACTTCAGGAGAGGTACTCAGTGCATGGGACTGTCTGTCGAATATGTGAAAGTACTCTATGTGAGAATAAGTGCTCCTTAAACACTTCCCCAGCTCAGACATTGAGAAGCCTTCCCTGATAGTACCAGTCAAGCAGTGAGTATTCTATCCTAATACATTTTTTTTTCTTTCTCTCTTTCAAAAACAGGTCTGGCAAGTAAAGGAGAAAATTAGTAAGATAGAAGAAATGGGAGAGGGGATTAGCAAGAGAGAAGAAGAAAAGGCAGAAGAGGTGAGTGAGGGACAGAGAAAAGCTACATACCCCATTTCAAGATGGGGAGAAGCTGTGTGTGATCAGCTCCAGTGATCCCACCTGCAGGCAACAGGGTGCTTCTGGGGAGAGGAAAAGGTTTCTTAATTCTAAATCAAGTTTAAAGTGTTGATTAATAAATGAGACTGGAAATTTAATTACTGAATTGATGTTTGGTTTTTGAATTAAAGCATCTACAAGACTTCACACTATCTAGGTGTGACCTGCAAAGCCTTGGGCTTTGCCTGCATTTTTATCCGGTGACAGGTGATGAGCTGCCTGTGTTGAGTTCACTGAGAAGTTTTTGTTGTTGTTGTTGTTTTGAGGCAGAGTCTTACTCTGTCGCCCAGGCTGGAGTGCAGTGGTGCAATCTCAGTTCACTGCAACCTCTGCCTCCCGGGTTCAAGCGATTCTCCTGCCTCAGTCTCCCGAGTAGCTGGGATTACAGATGTGAGCCACCATGCCCAGCTAATTTTTGTATTTTTAGTAGAGATGGGGGGGGGGGTTTCACTATGTTGGGCAGGCTAGTCTTGAACTCCTGACCTGGTGATCCACCCACCTCAGCTGCCCAAAGTGTGGGGATTACAGGTGTGAGCCACCACACCTGGCCCCATTGAGAAGTTTTAATGAGGCAGATTGAAAACAAAAAAGATGCAGAAGATGCTTTTGGCTTACGTTGAAAGCATTCCGCTTGTTCAGTCTGTTTTGTATATGTGTTATCCCATATTAACCTTGTAGCAATCCTATGGATGCTCAAGGGAGGCATTATTCACAGCATTCTGTTAATACCAGTGGGTAAATTAAAATGTTAAGGAAGTTGAGTGATTTGCTCAGAATCACGGTATTGCTAAAAGATTGAAGCAAAGCTGGAACCTGGTCTTTCATTACTTTATTGGTGTCACGCGCGTCCGTGTGAAGAGACCACCAAACAGGCTTTGTGTGAGCGATAAAGCTTTTTAATCACCTGGGTGCAGGTGGGCTGAGTCCGAAAAGAGAGTCAGCGAAGGGAGATAAGGGTGGGGCAGTTTTATAGGATTTGAGTAGGTAAAGGAAAATCACAGTCAAAGGGGGGTTGTTCTCTGGCGGGCAGGAGTGGGAGTCACAAGGTGCTCACTGGAGGAGCTTTTTCAGCCAGGATGAGCCAGGAAAAGGACTTTCACAAGGTAATGTCATCACTTAAGGCAAGGACCAGCCATTTTCACTTCTTTTGTGGTGGAATGTCATCAGTTAAGGTGGGGCAGGGCATTTTCACTTCTTTTGTGATTCTTCAGTTACTTTAGGCCATCTGGGCGTATATGTGCAAGTCACAGGGGATGCGATGGCTTGGCTTGGGCTCAGAGGCCTGACAATTGGTCCAGCATTTTTACACTTTATCTCCTAAATCCAAACCAGTCCGAAAGATTTAGAGAAACTCTGAGGAATGGACTAAAAGTGTGAAAGACTCCTCTTAGATCATGGAGAAGCATCAGGGTTTACCTGGTGGGTTCTACATTCTAATCCTGTAACTTGGTTCCGCCAGATTCCAGGGCCTCGTCACTTTTCTGGGGATCTCAGAGACTGAAAGTTGCTTCACGTTTAGAGAAATCTGTTGGGGCCAAAAAGCCCAGCCCTTATTTTCTGGAATTTAAACAGGTGTCACTTTTCTGTCAAACAGAAAAGATACTTGAAGGCTGTGACTTTTTTTCCTTGTGGCTCAAGTTTGATCAATCGGTCAAAACAGTGACTCTCATTCAAATGTATCCATTAGGGTCTCAAGGTAGAGACATAGACATAATTAGTTAATTCATATATAGATTATTGTTGGGTTAATTAATGAGCACCTACAATGTACCACCTCCGTGCTTGGCATTAGAGATGTGATGGTTAGAAAAAAAGAAAAAAAGAGGAAAAAAGGAAGGAAAAAAATGCAGTCTCTCTTGTCTCATGAGACTTAGAATCTAGGAGTGGAAATGGACATTAATGAAAGAATCACGCAAATACAAATTAAATATCAGCTATGGTAAGTGGTAAATAGGAGAGGATATGGTGTTATAAGAATCAGTACAGGGGTTTGTGGCCTACCTAGTGAAGTTAGAGTAATCTGGAGGAATTTAACATTTCATCAACAGAGATTAACTCAGTACATTCAGTTGGGGTCAGGGAGAGAGAAAGGGAGATAGTTTTTAGAGATGTTCCTTCTAGAAGTGTTATCTTTCTTCCCTGAGAAAAATAGACTATTAATATAAATAGAATTAAAATTGAATTAATTTCCACAGGGAGAGCCTCTTCCTTCCATTGATCTAGGAAACATGAAAAACCTGAACTTAGTACTTTCGTAACTTCTGTGCTTTTAATTTCTGTAGAATAAGCTCTTTGTTATGCTCTAGGCTTTGAGGGAACAGGAATTAAGTCTTGGACTTAATTTCTTTTTAATGAACATGGTGACAAAAAGAAACTTTAGAAGGACTCAGCAGCAGTCTTGGCTTCCTGAGGCAGAGGAAGACTGACAGGGAGGATGGGGGACTGTGAATCAGACAGCAAATGGGTCCCCATAATAGCCTCACTCTGGAGTGGTATAAGGGTGGCAAATAAAGGTGAAAGGGAGCAGCAGGCCTTTAGGAAGAGGACACAGCTCTAAAAGACCCAGGGTCTCATCAGGACTGTTTGTGACCCAGGAGTAAATCTCCTTGAGCACTGGGATCTTCATGTCTCTCTCTGTTATTGATTCCCATGTTTAGTACCAGGCATTGCACAAACTGCTCTGCAAAAAAAAATGTTTACTGAACAAATGATGAAACTTGAACCAAGAACTTTGATAAAGTAAAGTTATCAATAGAAAGTGAAGACCTTGGAAATAATGGAGAAAGAACAAAGTCACCCAAAAGGAGGGTGGGTACTGTAGTTGTAAATTGCGGAACATCCAAATTGGCCTTCAGCTTCCTGCACATGGTCAAACCTTGACTTCATGCTCCAGTGAATTGGGGAGTCTCTACCCTTTTTCTCAATAGTGTTTATGTATGATAGTTTTTTGCAGATTTTGAAAGCCCAGTTCAGTCTTGTGGGTGGGGATAGCAGGCTGATGAGTCAGGATGACTGCTATCAGATTACTGATCTTGGAAAGTGGCACTGTGCGGGGCTGTTGCTCTGGTTACACAACAATACCCAACTTTTCTCCTGCACTCCAGGTAGCAGGAAAGAGGGTAGAAAACTGATGAGGGGAAAGGATTGAGAGCACCCTATACCTCTCTTGGTTTTGGTAGGAGGGATGATAACTTAGCTCTACCATTTCCTTTAAGACTTCTGTATATGCTAACTGTATTTTTGATTATTATGACTGTCACACATTGGAGGCATTCAATGAAGTGTCATATGTGCACCAAGCCATCAGTATTACATCAAACCAGTGATTTTCTATGCTCTTTGAGAACAGTCTTAACTGTACTGCAGCCTCATATAACGTGCATTAGTCAAATCGGAAAAATACATTGCAATAAATAAAAAGGCAAATTGCAAAATCGTAGTGTAACGGCATGAAAAAGGAGAGAACAGTTGCTCATTCAGGTGTGGCAACAAATTTCAGAGTCTACCAATTTGCTTTTCTATCTTAAAATAATTTTGTTGCCTAGAACATTGCCTAATGTATTTAGGTGCTCAGTACATATTTGTTAAGTGAATAAATGCATTTTCAGGCACTGCCAGTACTCATTCTACAATCTTGTTGAAATTATAATTACTTCCTTGGAGTAATAATGGATTTACAGAAATGAATCCCAAACTTTCGAACCTGGTTTCAGGGCAATATGAGGCTTTCTCTTTAGGGTTGAGTGAGGTAAGTGTTATCCTCACTTAATAATAAATAAATAATAAAGTGTTATTCTTTATTTAATCTTATTTTTGTTTGATGGCTTTGTTTGAAATTAGTCTGGATATAGGAGTAGTAAGTTTAAATCCATAATATCAAAAAAAGTTACTTGAATGCTTATATCTGGGCCATTAAGAGAAGAAACTGGAATCAGCTACTTCTTTTTTCTTGATTTCGTTTTTGTTTTTTGTTCTTTTTGAGATAGTCTTGCTCAGTTGCCTAGGCTGGAGGGCAGTGATGCAATCACGGCTCACCATTGTCTGTCTGTCTGTCTTTCTTTCTTTCTTTCTTTCTTTCTTTCTTTCTTTCTTTCTTTCTTTCTTTCTTTCTTTCTCTTTCTTTCTTTCTCTTTCTTCCTTCCTTCCTTCCTTTCTTTTCCTTCCTTCCTTCCTTCCTTCTTTCCTTCCTTCCTTTCTTTCTTTTTCTTTCCTTCCTTCCTTCTTTTTCTTTCTTTCTTTCTCTCTCTCTCTTTCCTTCCTTCCTCCCTCCCTTCCTTCCTTCCTCCCTCCCTTCCTTCCTTCCTCCCTCCCTCCCTTCCTTCCTCCCTCCCTCCCTTCCTTCCTCCCTCCCTCCCTTCCTTCCTCCCTCCCTCCCTTCCTTCCTCC
>NW_016805130.1:1815310-1819693 GCF_001698545.2 Rhinopithecus bieti | reverse complement strand
CCTCTCTCCCTCCCTCCCTCTCTCTCTTCCTTCCTCCCTCCTCTCTTCCTTCATTCCTTCCTTCCTTCCTTCTTTCTTTTTTTTCTTTTCTTTTCGTCATGTTGGTCTCAAACACCTGGGCTTTGTTTCAAACTCCTGGCTCAAGCGGTCTTCCCATCTTGACTTCCCAATTAACTGAGATTACAGGCATGAGCCACCACACCTGTCCTTGGAATCAGCTGCTTCTGATCCTGACCTAAAAACTGGGTGGATGGGCTCACACTTTAGGCAAATGTCAGGCTTTTGGGCCTCCTTAATCCATACCCATACCTAATTGTAGGTAATTTCTAGGGTTCTTGCATGACCCAGGAGGAGTGAGGGTAGATAGACAGGAAGATTCCCCACAGCTTGTCTCCCTTGCTGTGTCCCAAAGGGAAATTCTAGGTAGGTTAGGGAATTTGTGTTTCACTATGTTGATGTAAACCCATACAGCCTATCCCACTCACTGAGTACAACTAAAAACTCTGGATAAAATACGAAAAATATCTATCAAAGGCTCAGATATTAAAGTAAACAAAGGTAGGCAGATTGTGAAGAGGCAACTCATATGGGGAAGGGACAGTGAGCCCTTGTTTTCTTTTTTCTCTCCTAGCTTTGCCCTGAGAGTGAATCTCAGTGTGGAGTTACTCGGCAGAGGTAGCTGAAACTTTGGAAAAATCCTGCTTCTCTGTCTGGGAGAACTAGGGAAAGAAGCATCTGTGGGCCAGAGAGTGTGAGAAGAATTTTGGAAAGGAGAGCCTAGAGAAAAAGATCCCTATTTCTCTGAGTGAATCCACAAAAGTATCAGACTAACCCCTAAGCTATATATGTATGGCTCAGTCGCAAATGAGGTAGCACAGCTTGGGAGACCTAACCTGAGATTTTAACCACTGCTCTCAGACAATGAACCTAAATGGCTTGAATATATGCTAAAACAAAAGCATCAACACTTTTCAGATAATTACAGTAGGACTCAGTCTACAGAACATCACATTCATCCATCTAAAATTACTCAAATCAAACAAACATAGCAGAAAAAGAACTAATTTTCAAGGGAAAGAAGGAAGAACAGATGCCAAACCCTAAATGACTCACATGTTGAATTAATAGACAAAGATATTAAAGAAGCTATAATGTCTATGATCTATGAGGTAAGGAAAAACATACATTTCAGCAGAGAAAAATTATAAAGGACAACCAAATGGAAATTTTAGAATTGAAAGTTAAATATCTGAAATAAATATTTCACTGAGTGGGTTCAATAGCAGAATGGAGATGACAGAAGAAAGATTCAGTGAAGTTGAAGACTGATCAATAGAAATTATTCAGTCTGGTACACTGTTGTTGGGAATGTAAATCAGTATGGCTACCATGAAGAACAGCATAAAGGTTCCTCAAAACAAAACAAAACAAAAAACCCTAAAAATAGAATTATGATATGATCCAGCAACCTCACTACTAGGCATTTACCCAAAGGAAAGAAAATCAGTATAGCAAAGAGACATCTGCACTCCCATGTTTACTGCAACATCATTCACAATAGCAAAGATACGGAATATGCCTAGGTGTCCAACAATAGATGAGTGGATAAAGAAAATGTGGTATGTATACACAATGGAATACTATTCAGCCATAAAAAGAATGAAATCCTGTCATTCACAGCAACATGGGTGGAACTAGAGGACATTATGTTAATTGAAACAAGCCAGAGGCAGAAAGACAAATATTTCATAATCTTATTTCCATGTAGGAAATAAAAAAATTTAACTCACTGAGATAGGGAGTAGAATTATGGTTACTACAAACTAGGAAGGCTAGTGATAAGGGAGGATTAAAATGATTACTAGAGATGGGAAGGATTAAAGAGGGGCTGATTAATGGGTGCAAAAATACAGTTAGATAGAAGGAATAAGATCCAGTATTTGAGAGCACAACAGAGCACTGCAGCCAACAATACTTTATTGTGTGTGTATATATATGTATATATATATATAGAGAGAGAGAGAGAGAGGAATTGAGCTATTCCTAACACAAAGAAATGATACATACTTGAGGTGATGAGTATTTAATTACTCTGATTTAATAATGAAAATGAAATGTTTATATAAAATAAATTTACCTCATAAGTATGCATAACTTTTTTTTTTTAAAAGAAATTATTCAAAATGAAGAGAACAAAGAACAAAGCAGATTGAAATAAACAAACAACAAAAAACACAGAAATTCAGGCACCTGTGGGACAATATAACAAGGTCTAACATGTGAAAATTGAGTTCCAGGGGAGAGGAGAAACATTGAAACAATAAACATATTTGAAGAAATAATAGCCAAACCCAGCTTGGCGAACAGTAAAATGTACAAAACAAAGCTCAGTGAAGAGGAAATAAGATGTATTAAAAAATAATCAGGATTTGACACATTATAATTGTATAACTGAAAATCAAAATAAATAATATGTCCTAAAAGCAGTTACATAAAACAACAGCTTGCATATAGGTGCACAATGATTTGAATTACTGTGGATTTCTCATCGGAATCTATGGAGGCCAGGAGACAATGAGACATCTTTAAAGTGCTAAAAGAAAAGAGCTGTTAATTTATTAATAAAATTCTAAGTCTTGTGAGATATCTTTTGGAACTTTAAGTAAAGATATTTTGGATGAAGGAGACAAGAAAATTTGTTTCTAACATACCTGCTTTATAAGAGAGGCTAAAGGATGCTTTTAAAATGAAGGGGAAAATGGTGCTAGGGGTAAACTTGTCTTTAGGAATGTGAAAAGAACAACATGATGGTATGTAGTTGGATAATTATAAAATACTACCATTTTCTTTTCAGTTCTTTAAAATACATATGACCGATTGAAGCAAACAGTATAACATTGTTGGGTAAGGTTTTCAATATATGTAGATGTAATTCATGTGGCAACTATAACATAGACTTCAGCCAGAGGGGACTATTTGATTTCAAGACTATTCTATTTTACAGGAAGTAGTACAGTATTAACTCTATGAAGACTGTGAAAGATAAGATATATACATTATAACACCTAGAGAAACCCCTAAATATGAGATAGCTAAAAAAGTAACAGATAAATTAAAATTTAATACTAAAATGTTCAAGTAACCAAAGAGAAGGCATGAAAGAAACACAGAAACAAAACAGAGGGAACAACAGAAAACAAATTAAAATGGTAGACCTAAATTCAAGTGTATCAATAATTATATTAAATGTTAATGGCTGAAACACTAAAATTAAAAGGCAGAGATTGATATAGTGGATAAAAAAGCAAGAATCTAGGATGTACTCCCTATAAGAAATGCACACTAAATATGAGGACATAAATACATACTTGAGGTGATGAGTATCTTAGTTATGTAAATGTAATGTAAATAGATGGAACAATATATGGCATAAAATTATAAACATATCAAGGTTGGAGTGACTTTTAAAATTTTAAGTTAAGATGATTTCAAGACTCAAAGTATTAGAGATAAAGAGAGATATTTTATAAGGATTAAAAGACAATTCCTCAGGAAGACAAAACAATTATAAATGTCTATGCATCTAATCATAGCTTTTAAATGTAATGTAATTTTATGATATTTTACTTTAAGTTCTGGGATACAGGTGCAGAACATGCAGGTTTGTTACATAGTTATACATGTACCATTGTAGTTTGCTGTACCGATCAACCCGTCATCTACAATAGGTATTTTCTAATGCTATCCCTCCCCTTTCCACCTACTCCCTGACAGGCCCCGGTGTGTGATGTTCCCCTCCCTGTGCCCATATGTTCTCATTGTTCAACTCCCACTTATGAGTGAGAACATGCGGTGTTTGGTTCTCTGTTCCTGTGTTAGTTTGCTGATAATGATGGTTTCCTGCTTCATCCACATCCCTACAAAGGACATGAACTCATTCTTTCTTGTGGCTGCATAGTATTACATGGTGTACATGTACCACGTTTTCTTTATCCAGTCTATCATTGATGGGCATTTGGGTTGGTTCCAAGTCTTTGCTATTGTGAATAGTGCTACAATAAACATACGTGTGCATGTGTCTTTATAGCAGAATGATTTATAATCCTTTGGTTATGTAACCAAGAATGGGATTGCTGGGTCAAATGGCATTGCTAGTTCTAGATTCTTGAGGAATTGTCACATTGTCTTCAACAATAGTTGAACTAATTTACACTCTGACCAACAGTGTAAAAGTGTCTCTATTTCTCCACATTCTCTCCAGCATCTGTAGTTTCCTGACTTTTTAATGATTGCCATTTTAACTGGTATGAGATGGTATCTCATTGTAGTTTTGATTTGCATTTCTCTAATGACCAGTGACGATGAGCTTTTTTTTCATATGTT
>NW_016805130.1:1801608-1814991 GCF_001698545.2 Rhinopithecus bieti | reverse complement strand
AGAGAGAGAGAGAGAGAGGAATTGAGCTATTCCTAACACAAAGAAATGATACATACTTGAGGTGATGAGTATTTAATTACTCTGATTTAATAATGAAAAATGAAATGTTTATATAAAAATAAATTTACCTCATAAGTATGCATAACTTTTTTTTTTTATTAAAGAAATTATTCAAAATGAAGAGAACAAAGAACAAAGCAGATTGAAATAAACAAACAACAAAAAACACAGAAATTCAGGCACCTGTGGGACAATATAACAAGGTCTAACATGTGAAAATTGAGTTCCAGGGGAGAGGAGAAACATTGAAACAATAAACATATTTGAAGAAATAATAGCCAAACCCAG
The DNA here is from genome assembly GCF_001698545.2 of Rhinopithecus bieti. Classification (NCBI taxonomy): domain Eukaryota; kingdom Metazoa; phylum Chordata; class Mammalia; order Primates; family Cercopithecidae; genus Rhinopithecus; species Rhinopithecus bieti. Next base: position 1,814,643 of record NW_016805130.1, on the reverse strand, counting down.
CTTGGCGAACAGTAAAAATGTACAAAACAAAGCTCAGTGAAGAGGAAATAAGATGTATTAAAAAATAATCAGGATTTGACACATTATAATTGTATAACTGAAAATCAAAAATAAATAATATGTCCTAAAAGCAGTTACATAAAACAACAGCTTGCATATAGGTGCACAATGATTTGAATTACTGTGGATTTCTCATCGGAATCTATGGAGGCCAGGAGACAATGAGACATCTTTAAAGTGCTAAAAGAAAAGAGCTGTTAATTTATTAATAAAATTCTAAGTCTTGTGAGATATCTTTTGGAACTTTAAGTAAAGATATTTTTGGATGAAGGAGACAAGAAAATTTGTTTCTAACATACCTGCTTTATAAGAGAGGCTAAAGGATGCTTTTAAAATGAAGGGGAAAATGGTGCTAGGGGTAAACTTGTCTTTAGGAATGTGAAAAGAACAACATGATGGTATGTAGTTGGATAATTATAAAATACTACCATTTTTCTTTTTCAGTTCTTTAAAATACATATGACCGATTGAAGCAAACAGTATAACATTGTTGGGTAAGGTTTTCAATATATGTAGATGTAATTCATGTGGCAACTATAACATAGACTTCAGCCAGAGGGGGACTATTTGATTTCAAGACTATTCTATTTTACGGGAAGTAGTACAGTATTAACTCTATGAAGACTGTGAAAGATAAGATATATACATTATAACACCTAGAGAAACCCCTAAATATGAGATAGCTAAAAAAGTAACAGATAAATTAAAATTTAATACTAAAAATGTTCAAGTAACCAAAGAGAAGGCATGAAAGAAACACAGAAACAAAACAGAGGGAACAACAGAAAACAAATTAAAAATGGTAGACCTAAATTCAAGTGTATCAATAATTATATTAAATGTTAATGGCTGAAACACTAAAATTAAAAGGCAGAGATTGATATAGTGGATAAAAAAGCAAGAATCTAGGATGTACTCCCTATAAGAAATGCACACTAAATATGAGGACATAAATACATACTTGAGGTGATGAGTATCTTAGTTATGTAAATGTAATGTAAATAGATGGAACAATATATGGCATAAAAATTATAAACATATCAAGGTTGGAGTGACTTTTTAAAATTTTAAGTTAAGATGATTTCAAGACTCAAAGTATTAGAGATAAAGAGAGATATTTTATAAGGATTAAAAAGACAATTCCTCAGGAAGACAAAACAATTATAAATGTCTATGCATCTAATCATAGCTTTTTAAATGTAATTTAATTTTTATTATATTTTACTTTAAGTTCTGGGATACAGGTGCAGAACATGCAGGTTTGTTACATAGTTATACATGTGCCATGGTGGTTTGTTGCACCTATCAACCCATCATCTAGGTTTTAAGCCCCGCATGCATTAAATATTTGTTCTAATGCTCTCCCTCCCCTTGTCCCCCACCCCCCAACAGGCCCCAGTGTGTGATCTTTCCTTCCCTGTCTATGTATTCTTGTTGTTCAGCTCCCACTTATGAGTGAGAACATGTGGTGTTTGGTTTTCTGTTCCTGTGTATGTTTTAAGAATGATAGCTTCTACTTCATCCATGTCCCTGCAAAGGACATGAACTCATTCTCTTTTATGGCTGCATAGTATTCCATGGTGTATATGTGCCACATTTTCTTTATACTATCATTGATGGGCATTTGGGTTGGTTCCAAGTCTTTGCTATTGTAAATAGTGCTGCAGTAAACATATGTGTGCATGTGTCTTTAGAGTAGAATGATTTATAATCCTTTGGGTGTATACCCAGTGATGGGATTGCTGGGTCAAATGTATTTCTGGTTCTAGATCCTCGAGGAGTTACCACACTGTCTTCCACAATGGTTGAACTAATTTATACTCCCACCAACAGTGTAAAACCATTCCTATGTTTCCATAGCCTCACCAGCATCTGTTGTTCTCTGACTTTTTAGTAATCACCATTCTAACTGGCATGAGATGGTATCTCATTGTAGTTTTGATTTGCATTTCTCTAATGACCGGTGATGATGAGCTTTTTTTCATATGTTTGTTGGCCACATAAATGTCTTCTTTTGAGAAGTGTCTGTTCATATCCTCTGCCCACTTTTTGATGAGATTGTTTGTTTTTTCTTGTAAATTTGTTTAACTTCCTTGTGGATTCTGGATATTTGTTAGATGGGTAACTTGCAAACGTTTTCTCCCATTCTGTAAGTTGCCTGTTCACTCTGATGATAGTTTCTTTCACTGTGCAGAAGGTCTTTAGCTGACTAGATCCCATTTGCCAATTTTTAACCATAGAGTTTTAAAGGTACTGTTCAGATCACCTGGTCACCTTGGGAAAGTCAATGCCAAGTCTACTTTGTCTCTGCGAGGTATCCTCACTAGCATGGCTTCAGTGGTACCTGATACATATGGCTCCTGAGTCACAGTTGAGTCTGGCATAGTTACAAAGGCTATGTTCTTTCACCATTAGCTAAATAGTCAAATTTTCATTTATTAATTGTTCAGGTATTTTAAAGTGATGATCACAAATATAATATAATTTTTCAGAGAAATTCAAACTAAAGATAAAATATAAATGAAAATCTTAGTTTTAAGTTCAGTCTACATAGTCTTAAAATTTAACAGGCTTTTCTTGTTGACAAAATACCATGTCCAGTGATATAGAGGCAGATAATATAACTGTATGTAACTGAAAAATAACCTCCAGGTGTTATTGGCTGATTTATGTTCCACCAAAATTCATATGGTGAAGTCCTAACCCCCAGTTCCTCAGAATGTGCCTGTATTTGGAGACAGGGTTTTTCAGTAGATAATTAAGTTAAAACAAGGTGGAATAAGGTTGTTAAGGTAAGGCTTTAATCCGATATGACTGATATGTTCATAGAAAGAGGATGTTGGGACACAGACATTCATATGCAGAGGGAGACCCATGTGAAGACGAGGGAGAAGGTGGCTAACTGTAAGTCAAGGGGAGAAGCCTCAGAAAAAAACAATTTTGCTGACGCCTTGATCTCAGACTTCTTGCCTCCAGAATTGTGAGAAAATAAAATTGCTGTTGTTGAAGCCACTCAGTCTTTGGTACTTTGTTACGGCAACTCTAGCAAACTAATACACTAGGCAAATGCCAGGGAAGGAGCAGGAGTAAAGTGAGATCCTTTAGGGATTAAGCAATACCTGAACTGTCTGCAAGGGAAAGCATTTCCTGCTTTGCAAAGGTGGTCACTCATATCCCAGGATTTTATTATTAATATGTGTGAAGTTTCTCAATATGTATAAGTACATATACAGGATTTTCTTGTGTAATGAGAATAATGGAAGTAAGTTATTACTTCCATAAAATGTTGGAGTGGATATAATTGTAGCTGAAAGGATGATTTTATTATATAAGAAAGACACTGTTGGCTAAAGCCAATTCATTAGAATGGTACACCAGTCTGTTGTTATTATTTTTATTTCTACTCCTTACAAGATTTCATTCTTTTAGATAAAAACATGCATATCAGCTTTGGAGTTTGATTGCCTTATGGGCATAAAGCTTTGCATATTTACTGCCCATGAATCATACCGGTATGTGAAATCCAGAGAAGATTCAATTTTTTCCTGCTAGATGCACCTCCAGCCGTTTAATTAAAATATGTATTATTAATAAAACTATATTTAAGTCATATTTTTTACAGATATGACTGAAACATTAAGTGCAAATTGTTTCATACTTTCATAGTAATTTGCTTTTAACGTTTTGTGCCTTAATCAAGGTAGCACACTAGTCAAAGGTTTGTGGTACTGCAGACTTCTTGATGGCAAAATTGAGAAAAACAAGTGGAAAGTCGTAATTAATGAAAGGACACATTTACTTTTCAGAAAGACTCTGGTTTTATTGCAAAAGGGTTCTGTACTAAATTGGAAAGAGCAATAAAAGAAAGAGCAGAAAAGAATATTTAATCTCTTTTAGTGCATAGCAATACCATTTGCCATGTGCATGATAGCTTTGTGCATGTTTCCAACACTGTGTTTCAGCCTGGCTGTCTGCCTTTAGATGTCACAGTTCTGCCATTGAACTGATCTGACTTCATCTCTGTGTTTTCACAATTCTTCCACTTTCCAGAAAGCTTGTATAATCAGTAACACTGATTAGAGGAGTTATAGCTCACTTACATAATTCTTAGCATGGAATTGATTCACAATAGTTTTATTAAATAGGTGATGAAGGTGATGGCTGGGTGGCTTTGTTAGACACTAAGTAGCTTGCTCTAAGAATGTAGCCATGGTGAATGGAGTTTGTTATTACAGATGACAAAATTTCCAAACTCTTGAATTTGGTACAAGTGACGATGGTGGGGAGTGGTGCAGAGTTAGGAGAAAGGAAGAAAGTATGTAATGACTTCCTACTATGTGCCAGGTCCTGTGCTAATCCATTTGCCAGTTGTTATTTCATCCTCATGACAAAACTTCAAGGAAGAAATGTACATCTCATGGGGTTCACATGAGGAAATGTAGGCCCTGGGAAGTTAAATAACTGCCCCAGTTTCGTAGCTGGAAAATGACTGAGTCTGGGATCAAACTTTTGGCTTTTTAGCTCCAAAGCTCCAGTGGGATCACTGTATAGTCTCTTGCATGTTGAGCCTCTACGAATGTATGCATCTTTTATGTCTGTTTCTAACTAACTGTATGAACATCACCACCAAGCCCTAGCCCCACCATGAGGTCCCCAAAAAATCAACACTGCTCCTTCCTGTGCACTTTCCTAGTCCTGTCCTTTCGTAATCCTGCAGTCCTCCCCACTCTCACTGCTTTTCTCTCTACCCACACAAGAAAGTTCTATATTACGTCAAATGGAGTAATGATGACCTTCCTACTTTGACATATTCTTTACCATAAGAATCATATATCTTAATGTTATTTAGCATTTTTGATTAAATTCTATTATGATAGTTTTTTGCTAAGTGACCTGGCTGCTAAAATTTAATTTTTAGCAGTAATTTATTTATGATTGTAGATCCGTAATTATAGAGTTCAAATTAATGAAGCCCCCTCCTTTAAAATGAGCTAGATGGGAAGCCATTAGCTCAGCTAAAATGAAGACAGCATTTTAGCAAGTTTTCTTTCAATAGATAGATAGATAGATAGATAGATAGATAGATAGATAGATAGAGATTCTGACTTTATGACATCTACTTAAATGGCATTGGATTGGATAATTCTCCTTCGAGAAGAAGAAACAGCGTGGAGCTGACATAGGTCATAGAACAAAAACCCTTACTGAAATGTGTTTACTGTAATATAGACATCTCTTTTAATACTAAATTCCCATTGCAGAGATACTTAAATATGACTTTTTGCTTTCAATTTTCCCATTTCTTTATGCTAACTATAGAAATTGAACTTAGCATCATGTTGCCACCAGAAAAATGGATGCTTCTGTCTTTTCCCTAACCAGTGGGAGAGTTTACCTGTGTTTAAAGTAACAATGATGGCTGTATTAGTCAGGGTTCTCTAGAGGGACAGAACTCTCTCTCTCTCTCTATATGTGTGTGTGTATATATATATTTAATAATACTTAATAGCATAATACTTATTTAATAAACTCATATGAGTTTATATATATATACATATATATGTGTGTGTACATATATATAAGTTTATTAAGTATTAACTCACACTCACAAGGTCCCACAATAGGCCATCTGCAGTGAGGAGCAAGGAGAGCCAGTCCAAATTCCAAAACTGAAGAACTTGGGGTCTGATGTTCAGGGGAAGGAAGCATCCAGCACGGGAGAAAGACGCAGCCTGGGAGGCTAGGCCAGTCTCTCTTTTCACATTTTTCTGCCTGTTCATATTCTAGCCACGCTGGTAGCTGATTAGATTCTGCCCAGCCAGATTAAGGGTGGGACTCCCTTGCCCAGTCCCCTGACTCGAATGTTAATCTCCTTTGGCAACACCCTCACAGACACACTCAGGATCAATACTTTGTATCCTTCAGTCCAATCAAGTTGACACTCAGTAACAACCATCACAATGACCATGCTTGAAAACAAAGGAAAGCTAAGCAAAATTAGGTCTGAGTTTCAATAATAGTAAAAGAATGTTTAGGCAAAGAAACAGAAAGCCCCCATAACCCAGGGCAGCCTAAATTCCAAGAAACAAGTGGCAAATCCCGAGTCTGGTTTTGCAGGTGCTGGTGAGTTTCTGTGTTCTGTATATTTTAAAATTTTATCTTTCACTGAGCATCCCTGAAGAGAGTTCCATTGGTTTCACAGTGGGGGTGCTGCCTCTTGACTCCACAGAACTCTTGGCATGGAAATTAACCAAACTTCAAAAGTTCTTTGTGTTCTAGAAAACAAGCAAAACACACTCCGAGGGACTTATTTGCTCTCACACTTAAATTCTGAAACACATGCGCGTGTACACACATACTTACACATATTTCAAAATGTGATGACCTATCTTGAAAATTTTGTAACTACCCACCCCCTGCCAAAAGCAGCATGATCTCTCTCAAGCCAGTTCAACCCATACAAAGTAGAAAATACCTAAAATAAATACAATTAACTGGGCACCACAGTTGCACAAACACAAATCTTCAAAGAAGAAAAGCTGGAGAGGAAGTAAACTAGAGCAAGCCAGCAACTCTGGCAGGAATGGGTAATGGAGAAGCCCTTTACAGAGTGGCAGCTGTTAAAACACTCATCATACCAGATGGTCCAGTTGAGCAAGGCTTGGCCTCTGAAAATATTGCTGGCTTAGGTGATATTTTTTTCTAAGGTGCCACATACATTTTTAGAACTGAAAGTGACCTAGGAGGACCTCATGACAGCAAAGTGACTGAGATCTGTTAAACAATGTGTTCTGGTGCTTTCTTTATTTGTAAATTTTCATTCTGGTTTTAGAGCCAGGGGAGGTTTAGTAAGTCTCATTTATGGGCAGATACGGATGAGACCAGACATGGAAATTTTACTTGAGCGAATTTAATCACTTTTGCTTTTAAACTTATACATGGTTAAATAAAACATTTCAAATGCAGCAGCCACTTTCTTTAGGCCTTGTGACAGTCAGCCTTGCGAGGTTGGACCATGATCTTCTGATCAATCTGTCTGCCCCGTGTAAGTACCTACTGTTGTGCTTACACCCAGAGGGCAAGCAGCAAACAGACATCATAATGCTTACCTGTGTCCTTGTCCTCTCTCCAGTCTGGTTTTTGGAATGCTAATTTTAAGACTGAAACTTAAAAAATGTAATATTGTGCTGTTATATATTGGTGCTTACCCTAAACGGCTGTTTCCAAAAACTCTACAAAGTTTTAGGAAGGGCCTTGCAGGAGATGCCCCAGTGAAGTCCTTATTTCTGCTGATGACTCCTAATACAAGTAACTATTTTTTTTTCTTTCCCCTTTTTGGAATTGTCTTGAGCAATGCACTTGAGAAGTTGATAAATTATTTGTGAACTTGTTCTAGCTACTTCAGAACAAATTCAGAGACATTAACATTTTTAGTACATTTTGCTTGAATTGTGAGGGTTAGGTCATGTATAGGAAAAGTGATTTGATGCTTTAGGAAACCTGCATAGCCTTTCTTTCAAGAGCCATTCTTGAACCCCATGCTGAACTAAGTATCCATCCTCTGTGGTCCCACAACACATAGGGCAAAGCTTTGCACTTCTCACACTTGATTCAATCCATACATTTTTAGGCGTATCTCTCTCAGTAGTCTAAAATCTCCTCAAAGACAGACACTATGTCTGATTCATCTGTGTGTTCCTATTACCTATTTTGGTGTTTACACATCTTAGCCTTTACATATTTATTTAACAGAACTGAAATGGGGGCAGAGGATATAGGTAACTACATTTCCATGTAAGAACCTACATTCATTTAGAAGCATTCTTTATTTAAAAGCTGAGATAGATTTGGCTGCAAATACTTGATAAGTTTTTGCCAGACTTCTCCTATCTCTGGGCATTTGCTATATCTATTGTTTTTTTTTTTTTTTTTAATTCTCTGGTTGGACAATTTGTTGTACAATAATGATCCATCATGAAAATTAACTTCTAAATCCTGAAACATAAATTTATAAAGGATTCTTCCACTTAGAAGCACCTCTGCTGTGTTCCCTGGTGGTTTCTACCATCTGTTGAATCCAAGTATACTTACTTGTCATATTCATTTCTAAGTATTTTCCAATTTCTATTATTTTTGTAACCAGTAAATTATTTAGCATATTTTTCACTCTTCAAATGATTGTTTATTTAAGCAATATTTTACTATTGATATTGCTATTTATATTGTTGTTAGAGAATATCATCCAAGTGATATGGATTCCTTTTTTAACAGACTTTTAAAAAAAAATTTTACTTTAAGCTCTGGGATACATGTGCAGATTGTGCAGGTTTGTTGCATAGGTATACATGTGCCATGGTGGATTGCTGCACCTATCAATCCATCATCTAGATTTTAAGTCCCACATGCATTGGGTATTTGTCTTAATGCTCTCCCTGCCCTTGACCACCACCCTGCCACAGGCCCCTGTGTGTGATGTTCCCCTCCCTGTGTCCATGCATTCTCATCATTCAACTCCCACTTGCGAGTGAGAACATGTGGTGTTTGATTTTCTGTTCCGGTGTTAGTTTGCTGAGAATGATGGTTTCTAGCTTCATCCATGTCCTTGCAAAGGACATGAACTCATCCTTTTTTATGGATGCATAGTATTCCATGGTATATATGTGCCACATTTTCTTTATCCAGTCTATAAATGATGGGCATTTGGGTTGGTTACACATCTTTGCTATTGTAAATAGGGCTGCAGTAAACATATATGTGCATATGTCTTTATAGTAGAATGATATATAATCCTTTGGGTAAATACCCAGTCATGGGATTGCTGGGTCAAATGATATTTCTGACTGTAGATCTGAGGAATCGTCACACTGTCTTCCACAATGGTTGAACGAATGTACACTCCTACGAACAGTGTAAGAGTGTTCCTATTTCTCCACAGCCTCTCCAGCCTCTGTTGTTTCCTGACTTTTTTAGTAATTGCCATTCTAACTGGTATAAGATGGTATCTCATTATGGTTTCGATTCACATTTCTCTAATGACCAGTGATGATGAGCTGTTTTTCATGTTTATTGGCTGCATAAATGTAGTAGACTATTTTTTTAAAACAGTTTCAGGTTCACAGCAAAATGTATTGGGAAGTACAGAGATATCCCATACATCCCTGTCCCCCAACATGCATAGCCTCTCCTGTTATCAACAACCCTACTGGAGTGGTTCATTTGTTACAATCGATGAACCACACTGACACATCATTATCATCCAAAGACCATAGTTTACGTTAAGTTTCACTCTAAATATTGTGCATTATATGCATTTGCATAAATGTATAATATGTGTTCACCATTGTAGTATCCTACAGAGCAGTTTCACTGCCCTAAAATCCTTTGTGCTCTGCCTATCTATTCCCCCTTCCCCTCTAACCTCTGGAAACCATTAATCTTTATACTGACTCCACAGTTTTGCCTTTTCTAGAGTGCCATGGAGTTGGAATCATGTAGTAGATAGCCTTTTCAGACTGGCTTCACTTAGCAATATGCACTTAAGTTTCCTTCATATATTTTTGTGACTTGATAGTTCATTTCTTTTTAGCACTAAATGAATTCCATTGTCTGGATGTGTCACAGTTTATCCATTTACCTACTGAAAGATAATTTAGTTGCTTCCGAGTTTTGGCAGTTGTGAAGAAAGCTGCTATAAACATCTGTGTACAGATATTTGTGTGAATGTAAGTTTCCAATTCCTTTTGGGAAATACCATACGGTAAGATTGCTAGATTGTATGAGGTGAGTACGTTTAACTTTGGATGAAACTACTAACCCAATTTCCAAAGTAGCTGTATCATTTTATGTTCTGCCTAGCAGTGAATGAGAATTTCTGTTGCTCCACATCCTCATCAGCATTTGGTGTTACCAGTGTTCTGGGTATTGGCCATTTTAATACATGTGTAGCTTTATCTTATTGTTGCCTTAATGTGCATTTCCCTGATGACCTATTTCACTGATTTTAAAGTTTATATGAAGGGGAAAAACTCCCAGAATAGCCAACACAATATTGAAAGAGAAGAACGAAGTTGGAGGACTGACATTACCTGATTTCAAGACTTAACTACAAAGCAATAGCAGCCAAGACAGTGTAGTATTGAAGAAAGAATAGATGACTAGATAAATGGAACAGAATAAAAAGTCCAGAAATAGACTTACACAGATATAGTCAATTAATCTTTGACAAAAGACCAAAGGCAATACAGTGAAGAAAAGATACTCTTGACATCTACATGCCAAAATTAAGATGTACCTAGACACAGACCTCACACTCTTCACGAAAATTAACTCAAAATGGATCACAGACCTAAGTGTAAAACACAAAACTATAAAACTCCTAGAAAATAACATAGGAGAAAGTCTCAATGACCTTGGGTTTGGCAAGGAGTTTTTAGATGCAACACTAAAGGTGTAATCCATGAGAGAAAAAGAATGGATAAGCTGGCCTTCACTATATAGTGAAAGTTTCTCTTCTACAAAAGACACTGCAAAGATAAGAAAAAGATAAGCCACAGACTAGAAGAAAATGTTTTCAAAAGACATATCTGATGAAGAACTGTTATATAAAATATCAAAATAACTCTTAAAATTCAACATAACAATTGACTGAAAAAATGGTGAGAGACCTTTACAGACTCCCCATCAAAGAAAAGGTATAAATGGTAAATAAGCATGTGAAAAGATGCTATAAATCATATGTCATCAAGAAAATCTATTCTTTTTTATTTGCTGATACTTCATACATGCTCCAGAACATAGCTGATTTTTTTTAAAATATTGCGTGTATGCCTTAAAAAAGTGTGTGTCCACTGATTGTGAGATATGAGGTTCCATATACGCCTAGTGTTGTCCAAATCTTTTACACCTTTGTTGTTTCTTAAATGCCTGAATGTACACATTTTTGGAAGAAATGTGTTTTTTAAAAAAGACCCTGTTCTGATAGTGGCTTGGCCCAGCTCTCCTTATAATCAGGAACTTTTGACTTTATATATTTTGTGGTTCTACTGTTCCATGCATAAGTATCTGGGATTGTTACATCTGTCAGGTAAATTTTTTTTGTCTTTAAAAAATATATATCTTTAGCCATAAAATTAGTTTTGCCTTAATTTTACTGAGTTCTATTTTAGTATTGCCTGACTAGTTTTATTATATTTTAGTTTTTACCAAATATATATGCATATTTCATTTCTTTATACTCAATATTTTTGTTTTGTTGCATTTTGGTACTTCTGTTGTAAATAGATCTGGATTGTGATGTTTATTTTTAAAATTTTATTCTAATCTGAGTACACATGCTTCATGAATTATGATGGGGTTACATATGGATAAACTCCATCATAAGTTGGGGAGTATACTGAATGCATATTACTTCTATACTATTGTTGAATAAAAACCTGGTAAGTCAAACCATCATAAGTCAGGGAGAAAGTCAACAAAGTAGTTTAATCCATTTACATTTAGTATTATTACTGATTTGGGGAGTACTAATTTATAACATCTTATTTTGTGTTTTGCATTTATTATGCTTTTAATCTTTTCTGTTTTAGTCGTATTGAGGCTTTTATTGTTTTATTTTGTTTTGCTTTTTATCTCCTCTTTTAACTTTGGAAGTTATACATTCAATGTCTGTTCTTGTGGCAATTGCCCTTAATTGCCTTTTACCATGTGTAGTTGATTTAATAATATCTGAAACAGTAAATATTTCTAAACCTCTTATTGAACAACAATATTCTTATAATATTTTAATTGTAATCTACCACTGACATTTTATATTATTGTTGTTCAATATTGTACTTTCATCTTGTTTATAATGCCTTCAACATACTTGATTATTATTACAAGTAGTATTCCTGGATCTTAAGAGTTACTCTTTCTTCAGATTCACTTAAATTTTTACAATTCCTTTACATACCATTTTCTTCACATACTACTCCTTCCTTCTGAATTTAATTTCTTTTTAATAGAAGTGTGCCTTTTGATTTTTTTTTTTGTTTTTTATTGAGTATTGTCTCTAAATGCGAAAATTTTAGTGTTTGTCTTAAAGTATCTCTATTTTGTTCCTTTAAAATTATAGCTTTGCTGGCTGTAGAATTTTAATTTGACAGTTATTTTTACCAACTATTTGAAGTTATTATTTCAATGTCTTTCGGCTTCTATCAGTATAATTTCTTTTCTGGCCTTTTTAATGGGTAATTTCCTCCTCCCTCTTTCCAGCTTGCAAGATTTTCTTCTAGAAATTCTACTTCATTAGTCATATTTCATCATGGTTTCTCTTTGTTACATGCTTATTATATTAAGCATATTTTAAATTTTTTTCTTCAAATTATTTTTTTATAGTGCCATTTCTCATTTGTTCTATCTGCTGACCCTCCCTGTTTCCTTGTGTTTTATTGTTTGGCAGATAATTTTTTCTCTTTGTTTTCTTGGAAAGTTTCATGTGCCTTGGGTTGAATATATTTTCCTATGTTGCAACCTCACAATTTTTGCCAAGATATCAGAGATTTTAAATTCTCAGTTTGGGATTCCAACACCACAGGGATAGCATTTAGCCTTCCATAACTGTGCAAAGTATAAGTTTGGAATTTTCATTATTATTATTATTATTATTATTATTATACTTTAAGTTCTACGGTACATGTGGATAACGTGCAGGTTTGTTACATATGTATACTTGTGCCATGTTGGTGTGCTGCACCCATCAACTCGTCAGCACCCATCAATTCATCATTTATATCAGGTATAACTCCCAATGCAATCCCTCCCCACTCCCGCCTCCCCATGATAGGCCCTGGTGTGTGATGTTCTCCTTCCCGAGTCCAAGTAATCTCATTGTTCAGTTCCCACCTATGAGTGAGAACATGCGGTGTTTGGTTTTCTGTTCTTGTGATAGTTTGCTAAGAATGATGGTTTCCAGCTGCATCCATGTCCCTACAAAGG
>NW_016805130.1:1782041-1794968 GCF_001698545.2 Rhinopithecus bieti | reverse complement strand
AGGGAGGCTCCGTGGCCGTGGGACCTTCCCAGCCAGGTGTGGGATATAAGCTCCTGGGGTGCCCGTTTGCTTAAAGCACAGTATTGGGGTGGGAGTTACCCAATTTTCCAGGTGTTGTGTGTCTCAGTTCCCCTGGCTAGGAAAAGGGATTGCCTTCCCCCTTGCGCTTCCTAGGTGAGGCGAAGCCTCGCCCTGCTTCAGCTCTCTCTGGTCGGGCTGTAGCAGCTGACCAGCAGCACCGATTGTCTGGCACTCCCTAGTGAGATGACCCCAGTACCTCAGTTGCAAATGCAGAAATCACCGGTCTTCTGTGTAGCTCACACTGGGAGTTGGAGACTGGAGCTGTTCCTATTCGGCCATCTTCGGAATTTTCATTTTTATGCATATTTTTTTCTCAATCTGCCATGATGTCAGCACTGAGACTGAACTCTTCTTTAAAAGAGAAAAGACAGTTTATGCATAATATTTTATTCAACTATATTAAGAAAAAATATCTGATCATTTGCTTCTGATTCCTTTTTTTCTTGTTCTTTACCCTTTTATTAATGTACGCTATAAAAACAAACTGTAGTAGCATAATGAAACTTATTTATTAGTTTAGGATAATCGCATTGCACAGTTATGCACAACACATTCTCATTCCAGACCTGGTGAAAAATGAATGATAAGTATCAATATAAATTATGTCCTATGGTTAGCAGAAATTAGGTGAGAAGTTTATAAGAAAAACACACACATATGCAATTTGTCTTCAAATACAGTTTGCTGTTTTTGTTTTCTTATCATAACTTCATTGATAATTAAAGAACTTCTGCACAGAAAAAGAAACTATCAACACAGTAAACGGACAACCTAAAGAATGAAAGAAAATTTTTCAAACTGCATCCGACAAAGGTCTAATATTCAGTATCTATAAAGACCTTAAAATGACAAGAAAAAAACCAAACAACTGCACAAAAAGTGGGCTAAGGACATGAACAGACAGTTTTCAAACAAAGACATACATGAGAAAATAAAAACTCAACATAAATGATCATTAGAGAAATGCAAATCAAAACCACAATGAGATACCATCTAACACCAGTCAGAATGGCTATTATTAGAAAGTCAAAAACAACAGATGCTGGTGAGGTTGTGGAGAAAAGATTTTTTTTTTTTTTTTTTTTTTTTTTTGAGATAGGGTCTCACTCTGTCACCAGGCTGGAGTGCAGTGGCACAATCTCAGCTCACTGCAACCTCCGCCTCCCAGGTTCAAGTAATTCTCCTGCCTCAGCCTCCCGAGTGGCTGGGACTTCAGATACCTTCCACCGTGTCCAGCTAACTTTTTGTATTTTTAGTAGAGACAGGGTTTCATCATGTTGGCCAGGATGGTCTTGATCTCTTGACCTCATGATCCACCCTCCTTTGTCTCCCAAAGTCTTGGGATCACAGGCATGAGCCACTGTGCCTGGCCCCTTAAAAAAAAAAAAAATCAAGAATTCACCAGAAAGAGGGACGTATAGCAATCTTAACTACATCTACAAGCCAATAGTTAGAATTTTAAAAAATTTCTTTTCAGTGACTGGGTGAGCTTTTAAGGATATTGGCTTTATTAAATGATCTTCATCCCAGTTCTCCCACAATAACATTTCTTGTCTTTGCATTGTCACTAAAACTGCAATCCTACAATTCTTATGATCATACCTGGCTTTAAAATGCATCCAGCATTTTGAATGAAACCGCTACCCTGACTTTGAGTTCCCTCTTCACTCTTGCGTCTAGAGGTCTTACCTTCCTTTTCACGTTGGCTACATATTTAAACATAATTTTTAATATCATTAATCTAGTGTCTGAAATTTTATTGCATCTATAAGTTGTTACTGGAGGGTGTGCCTACTAACCCAATCTGATGTAAGGTTAGCATTGAGGCTAAACTATTATTTAAAGGAAAAAAGTTTATGGAAAATATTAAAATATTATATTAAATATATGTAATAAGCTTATTAAACATATTAAGAATACACAAGAATAAGTTATTAAACATATTCATTAAAGAGTCTAGTTCTGATTCCATTAAACAAATCAACAATTCACCTTGCTTTGAATATTTGCTAAAATTGTTTGCTTTTCTTCACTGAGAACAATTATCCTCCTCAAGTTCACTTGAGAGGCAAAAAATATTTACCGTTTTCGAGGGGTACAAAGGAACTAATTGGGAGAAATTTGCTGTTATGTTACATTCTGCGCAAGAAGAAGGAAGAAAGAAATATGTTATAATTTTATATTTGTTTTCTCATTTATAATTGGTATCTGAAATCCTCAGTAGTATTTGCTGACAGGAACCATTGGAAGAATCTGTTTTCCAAATGAAGCCAGTGATCCTAAATACATGCCTAGACTCAGGGTTGTGCCCATTTGTTTACCACTCTAATTGCGTAGGTGGTACAGTTCTAGCACATGGTAACTTCGAGAAATATGTCTTAAATAAATACCATTGCATGAATGGATGAATATACCCACAGCAGTTCTCCAAGTACAATAGCAAAAATGTGGTACATAAGCGGGTTATTGCCAGAGAATTGCTGCTTAAGAAACTGTCCCCACAACTCAGTAGTATAAAGTGATATTTATTTTTATATTAGTGTGGTTTTGCTAATCTAGACTATGTTCAGCTGGGCACACTTGTGTATCTGTGTGTTGAGGATTAAAAAAAATCTTGGCTGGGCTCACTGAAGGCAGCTTGTATGGGCACTAAGTGTCTTTCTTGGAGCTTCAGTGATGAATTGGCTAGTCCATACATTTCTTTTAAGGTCAATGGCAGAGGCTAGGAGAGCAAGCCAATTACTGGACTATTAAGAGACTCTGTTTGCCTCATGTTTGCTGACATCCCATTGGCTGAAACAAGTCACATGGTCAGGTCCAAAGTCAATGAAATGGGAAATATGACCCTCCTCTGAAAGTAAGGTGGAGGACAGATAGAAAGTCCGGCATGAGGAGGTAACCGCGTGAGCTAACTCCGTCGGGCGCGGTGGCTCAAGCCTGTAATCCCAGCACTTTGGGAGGCCGAGACGGGCGGATCACGAGGTCAGGAGTTCGAGACTATCCTGGCTAACACGGTGAAACCCCGTCTCTACTCAAAATACAAAAGCTAGCCGGGCGAGGTGGCGGGCGCCTGTAGTCCCAGCTACTCGGGAGGCTGAGGCAGGAGAATGGCCTAAACCCGGGAGGTGAAGCTTGCAGTGAGCTGAGATCCGGCCACTGCAGTCCAGCCGGGCGACAGAGCGAGACTCCATCTCAAAAAAAAAAAAAAAAAAAAAAAAAAAGAAAGAAAAAGAAAGTAAGGTGGAGGAAGAGAAAATTTCTGAATGATAATCCAATCTACCTCATGTGGGAATGGTTGAAAATATACTGAAGCCTGTTTCACCCAAAGTTCATTTTCTGTTTAAGGGGTCCCTGCTCTTACAGACATCTGTTTGCAATTGCAGGAAGTTGTGAAACTCTCCTTTTACAAATTTGCACTATCTTCTCTTATTATGATGAATGGCTACTCTTTTCTGAGTGTCTACCATGTGTCAAGTGATTTATATATACTTTCAAATTAAATTCTTTAACATTCCAACAAATTAACTATTTTATTCATTGCCATTTTTCGTGTTTTTATTTTTTTTAAAGTGGCTCAGAATACTTAGTAACTGGTATTAGCAAGTAAATGGTAGAATAGGCATTCAAATTCAATTCTCTTTGAAATCAAAATCCGTATTTTTAATCCATGCCATAGCTTAACTTTTATAATCCTAAAACTGCCTCAGAGGAATGAGTTTTGAGTTCTGGGTGATAATGACAAAAAAAAACAAAACAAAACAAAACAAAAAAAAAACAAAAAACAAACAAACAAAAAAAAACGAACATAAAGGCGAGATTTGTTTTTTTAGAGGGCTTTGTTTTCTTAGCTCCCAAAGTAAGAATTTTAAAAATGAAATATCTCTGACATATTATTGGTTAGAATAGAATCAATTACTGGCCTTTTCTGTGGCTTGTTCAAAGTAATATCAATTTGTTGTCTTAGTTCCTTTTAGCAATACTGTCATCTTATTGAGTATTTCTACTTGATTACTTTTTTTTCCTGGAATCTTGACTTGCACTTTTAAATACAAATCTATTTTGGTTCAGGATGTCCTGGAAACTCAGGCCTTCATATGTTTTCAGATGTCAAAAATACAGCTATAATTTTTTAAAGTAATTTTCTGACCATTAAAACATAACATTATACGTTTTTAATATTTTTCTTGTTGAAAATGTCTGCAGTAAACAAATGTTGCCTGACAGTTTACAACTCCAGGAAAAAATGAATGTAGAATTACCAGTGGGGAGATATCTATTTATCTATCTATCTATCTATCTATCTATCTATCTATCTATCTATCATCTATCCATCATGTATCCGTCTATCTATCTATCTGGATATTTACCAGTTTTTAAATGGTGAAAATATTAACATTTAATTGTTAATGTTTGAATTGATGATGGAGTGTGAGTAGAGATGTGTGAACTGAAGATTGAACAGAGAGGTGAGTATAGAGCAGTAATTCTAGCTACTTTGGTTCTGCTACCAGTTTTGCTTCCAACTAACTCTATAATCTTAGAAAAGCAATGTCATTCCTGCAGTGAACTATCAGTTTACAGCCTCCCCTGTGATCAAGCCATCCTGTCATTTATTTTGAACTTGCTTCTAGTTCCTTGCATTACTATTTTTGACATGGAAAAACTTTACATGGAAAGTTTATCTTTTCTTTAGGCAGAAGGAAATAGAAAGGTCTAAATCAACAACTTATTCTCACATGTAGAGGAACTAGAAAAATAAAAACAAACTAAAGCCAAAGCTAGCATAAGAAAAGAAATAACTAAAATCAGAGCAGAACTAAATGAAACTGAGACCTCAAAAAAAAAAAAATTACAAAAAATAAATGAAAAGTTTGTTATTTTAAAGGATAAACAAGATAGATAAACCGCTAGCTAGATTAACAAAGAAAAAGAGAAGATCCAAATAAGCACAATCAGAAATAACAATGGTGACATCACAGTGAACCCCATGGAAATACAAATGATTCTCGGAGACTACTATGAACATCTCTGTGCACACAAGCTAGAAAATCTAAAGGAAATGGATAAATTCCTGGAAATACACAGAGGGAACTAGGTTGATGGATGGGAAAATTCTATTGAGGTTTTTCAAAGAGCCATGTGGATTAGGGGGTTGTAGTGTCAGACATGAGGAATTTATTGATTTCAAATGTAGGTTTATGAGAACACTTAGAGTGCAGAGTATCCCTAGCCCCATGAGTCCTACTTTACAACAGCCATTTCCTTTTCTTTCTTGCTAACAGAATTCCAGTTTTGTTTGTGTAGCAATATAATAATTCCAGGCTTTTGTCCCGCTCAGATCACTGCTCTCTGAGTGTGAGATTCTTGGAGGTGAAGCAACTCTCCTTTTCCTGCAAGTACAAGGCCCACAGTGACATGGATGTGGGCCCAGCTTCCTGACTTCATTGAGCTCTTGAGCCAGTTCTGGAACTACTCACCTCCAGACTTCTTGTTATGTGAGGTAATCAAATGTTTTCCTTTATTTTAGCTTCTATCAGTTGGGCTTTCTGATATTTGCAGCTAAGTGCATCCTAAAATAAACTGTATATGGGAAATCCTAATTTCATTGCTGAAGAAGTTTATGTGCACTCTGTCTGGCCTTTTGAATGCATCATGATTCTTTTCATTTAAGTTCACCTTCTTACTTGTTTGTGAATTTGTGTAGGCAGTGGGAAACATTTGATGAGCAATTTTGACTCCTCTATTCACCTGGCACAGGGTAGAGTGAAAGATGCCATCATCGTATCATAGTCTTTTTATCAAATATCATAATCGTATCAAGAATTTCCAGAATGCATTGAGGACCTTGAATGAAATAATTTGAATAAGAATAAACTAAATTTTTATTTTCTATTTATTTTTTATCTTTTTTATTATTTATTGAGATGGAGTTTCACTCTTGTTGCTCAGGCTGGAGTGCAATGATGCGATCTTGGCTCCCTGCAACCTCTGCTTCCTGGGTTCAAGCGATTCTCCTGCCTCAGCCTCCTGAGTAGCTGGGATTACAGGCGCCCACCATAACACCCGGCTAATTTTTTGTATTTTTAGGAAAGACGGGGTTTCACCATGTTGGCCAGGCTAGTCTTGAACTCCTGACCTCAGGTGATCCACCCTCCTTGGCCTCCCAAAGTGCTAGGATTACAGGTGTGAGCCATCATACCTGGCTAAATTTTTTTTTTTAAATCTCAGTTGAAGGTGAATTTATTCTGGATATCCTCTACTATTTATTTATCTATTTTTACTTTAGAGGATATGTGATTCTTTTTTTCCCTACTATTTTTAAATATTTTAAGTAAAAATAATTGTTGAAATACACCCACAATACTCCAGAGACACAATTTCCAATCAGTTGGAAATTGAGGTGTAGGGAGAATGCAGTCAATACCAGTTTGCCTTTGAGGCAGTAAGCCTGTTCATTTAAATCTGTGTGGACCAAATCCCTCTCTTGAAGAAACCTGATTAGATAGATGAGCAATTGTGTTTGTCTGACAGCCATCTTTTGCAGTTGGCTCAATGTGCCACTCAGCAGGTGAGGTTTGTGGAAGAAGACTAGATCTGAAAACAGTGGGAACTGGAATGATCTTTGCATAATGACTCTGTACTTACTGCTAGTTTGTTCTCTGTGCCTATATAAATGTTAATATTTTTAAAAATCCATGGCTTGAATGGCACTCAGAGTTATGTCTTGGCTTAGTTGTGTCACCCCATGCCACACGTTAGATGAAAATTCCGTCATAACTTGATATGACAGTTATCAAGTAGTGACTTGGTCTTCCCCTCTCCCGGCAAGTTATCATAATTACACTCACCTTAACGAAAACTGTTTCTCCATCAATCCAAAAGTATTCCTTAAGCCATAGGTTACAACATCATCCTTGACAAATTTAGTCACATTTTCTGCATCTTGCATAGTAAAAGAAGCCTGAAATTTGAAGGCAGTGTTTACCTCAAAGTTGTTCCACCCTGTACCATTCAACAATCAGGTATGAAAATAGTACAGTTTTGCAAGTGTGCTTATATTTGATGGTTCGTAAAGTTGATCATTAGATCTTTCTTTTTAAGTTGTGATTGGATCATCTACCAATATTAGGCATGAAATGGCTTCATGATAAAAGCTATCTGGCTGGGCACAGTGGCTCACCTCTGTAACATCAGCACTTTGGGAGGCTGAGGTGGGCAGATCATGTGAGGTCAGGAGTTGAAGACCAGCCTGACCAACATGGCAAAACCCCGTCTCTACTAAAAATACAAAAATTAACAGGGCGTGGTGGTGGGTGCCTATAATCCCAACTACCCAGGAGGCTGAGGCAGGAGGCAGGAGAATCACCTGAACCCAGGAGGTGAGATTGCAGTGAGCTGAGATCGTGCCATTGCACTCCAGCCTGGGTGACAGAGTGAGACTTCGTTTCAAAAAAAAAAAAAAAAAAAAAAAAAGCTATCTACCAGCTACTGCTTTTACCAAGGACCCCTCATCAGAAGTCCAATGCCAAGGATTTCAGCTGAGATCCTAAGCAGGAAATTACTCTTTCCATCAAAAAAGGTGTTAAATTTTTTCCTGTTGCTGTAAGAAGGAATGCTGCTGGTAACTAGGAGGATGCAGGCTGCACTGCATGCTCAGTCAATGAACGTGGATTTAGACAGATGACCAGATAGCTCTGGCACCATAGGGCTGTTCTTTAGACCTAGTAAGGCAGGTGCCAGCATTTTGCAAAGCACATTGGAGAAAATCAAAACTTATTGAAGAGAAGAAATCCTTTCTTGGTATCTGATTGATATAGGCTAAGTACTTAATGACATTGATTTGAACAAATGCATTAGCAAAGACTAGGGAATTTCTATAGTTAGAAATGAAGAGGCCAAAAGTAGATATCACAGTGTAAGTCAGCGTGAAGTGCAAGAAGCAGTTTAGTACCCAAAGAAGAGCATCTATACAGAACTAACACTAAGGGTCATCAACTATTCTTTGTGAGAATGAATAGGAAACTGTCATCAGAGCCCACCATATGTGCTCCATGTTCTGTGTATATACATTGTAGGTGAAGTGTAATTATCATTAAAGGATGTGGTTTTACTTTGTAGTAAGATGAATGGAATCGTGACTATGTAGTGTATGTTCCATCATCTTATCATTCTCACATAGTACTAAGTGAAAAGGCTATGGTTTAGAGAATTATCTGTATTGCAGGTGATTTACTGGGGAATGACATATTAAATTTTAACAGAAGTCTTAAGACTTATTTTAAGTCTTATTGTATTTGCCTATGCTACATTTCTAGTTGCCTGCTACTATGCAATGACATATAACAGCTGAGGGAAGTCCATTCAGCTGGCCTTGAGAAATGGGTAAGATTTAGATGGGCAGTGATGGAGAATGGGCAGTTCAGCACTTGTGGGGGTGCACAGTGCAGGAGTCGCCATTACTCAGGGCAAAGCACTGAGCAAGGTCATGGTAAGGGAAAAGGTGTATGGAGATGTATGTTATATGTTACACATATAACAGTAGCATTCCCTGCTACTACGCAATGGCATATAAGAGCACTATTTTATTTATGCAATTAAACTTCTCCCTACTCAGTTTTACTATCCATTGATTAATATACCATTTATTTTTACTGTTAATTCATTTCACACACATTTTTTGAGGTCCAATTATGAGTCTAAAATTTGGTTGTAGGCTGTACATCCAAAGGGTTCTATGGTCCAGTGTGGAGATAAAAATTCACAAATAATTATGATTCAGTCATATATGCTGATTAACATATGAGCAGAGGCAGAGACACTTCTAAGAGGAAATGATAGTTAAACTTTACTGTGAGTGATGATGAGTTTTAAGGGGGACAAGACAGAGAAGGGGCATAAAGGAAGATGGAACAGTAGTGGAGACACAAAAGGGGAGTTAGAAGTTGCTTATTCCAGCTGAGATGTTGGCTTCCTGTGGAGGAGGCAACATTGGAAAAAGGAAGCTCACCCCAGGCTCCTGAGATGTCAATCAACTTGTAGATGAGGCTGTGAGATTTGGGCTTTCTGTTGCAGGTGGAGAGTCCCTGAAGGCATTTGTACAGGGAAGAGATATATTTTGATTTGTGTTTTAGAAAGCTGTCTCTGAGGGTAGGACGAAGAATCAGACCTCTAGCAAGCAGATAGGATGAGAACTTAAATTAAGATGATGGAAATAAGGCTGTCCTAGCCTCACTGTTAGCATATTAGGCTGCAAATAATAAGTACTAAGCATTGGTCCTCCACTGGAACAAAGACTTTTTTTTTTTTTTTTTTTTTTTTTTTTTATAGTTTAATGGTATTTTAATAGCAAACTCAGGAACAGGGCACAGAAGACAGCAAACATTAAAAACATGTTTCCCGTACTTGCATGTTAGACAACTCAGTATAGAAATAGTTAGTGAAAATGGATGGAATTCTTACTGTATGATAAAAATGCTACAAACACCATTAGTTCCGTCAACAAGAAATTACTTTTTTAAAAAAATCCAAATTGCTGGCATTGTCCAGGAAAAATTTAACAGGTTTATTTATAATTATTTATAAAAGTGAACGCTGAAACTTGTTCACTGAAAATTTTAACTTGCATTAATGCTTTACGCTCTGCATTTATATTAAAAATTCCACACAAATGAAAATGGAAAAACTGCCAATACCTGATTTCTGTCCCCTATGTTCCACTCGCCCAATCATATACTTAGCACCTTTTGACCCCATGGAAAAAAAATATCAACGTTCAGAACTACCAATAACAGGAAGAAGAGAATTTTTTTTTTTTTTTTTTTTTTTTTCTGAGAATGGGAAATGTTGCCCATCATAGTGGATCTTAAGCACGTTCTCCACGTATGCGGCGGTGGCTACGCTGGATGTCTTTTGTGCATAATTGTTACACGGTTTGGCTATGGATAGCCCACAGGTTGTGGTGTCTTCAAAAAGGCCAACCAGATAGGCCTCACTTGCCCTCCTAGCCAAAGCCACCGATAGGGCTGCGCTCTGGAAGCGCAGATCTGTTTTTTAAAGTCCTGAGCAATTTCTCGCACCAGACGCTGGAAGGAAAAGTTTGCGAATCAGAAGTTCAGTGGACTTCTGCATAATGTCTAATTTCACGAAGCGCCACAGTTTACCAGGCCCTGTAGCGATGAGGTTTTTCACCCCTCCAGTAGAGTGCCGCACTCTGCGAGCGGCTTTTGTAGCCAGTTGTTCCTGGTGCTTTACCACCGGTCGATTTGCGGGGCAGTCGCTTTGTACGAGCCATGGTACAGAGGACCTCCTTACTTACCCCCCATCTCCTATCGGGCCTGGAGCTCGGCGAGCGAAAGGCGGCGCTGGCGTTAGAGAGCGACTGCGGCGCGGCGGCGGCTGCGAACACAATTCCAAAGACTTTTTTAAATATGAGGACTGTATTTTATTCATCTTTGTGTGACCAATAATGGGCGATCATGGCATAATGAAAAGAGTACAGCAGTTTTGAATCAGACAGGCTCAGGTTCAAATGCCACCTCTATAACTGAGTAGAGTGTATCATCTTAGCTAAGTCATTTTGCCTTCTCATCTATAAAGTGGGGATAATAATACTTTTGCAGAGTAAGGACATTATGTAAATATAATATGCCCATGTGTCATTCTTATTATGGCCATAACTATGGTACACTCCACAAGTAAAGGAAAATATTAGGTTGGTACAAAATTAATTACTGTTTTTGCCATTAAAACTAATATTAGAGAATTTATAGGAAAGTCATTTCCCTTTGATATACTTTGCTATTCACTAGAGCACTCTTGTGTTCAATTTTCTATACAGAAAATGCCTTTTCTCTCCATCTCCACCTGTCCAAAAGCTTCCTATCCCTCGTGTTCTTTTTTCCCCACAGATTCATCTTTTAATTACCTATTTCTTAAAAAGCTGTCAGATTTCCATTTCCTTGGGAGATATTTTCACCAGTTTGTTTTTTGATTCCACAGGTTAAGCTTCTTAAGAATTTCATACATATTAGAGAGATTGCCTTCATTGCTTTCTCATCTTTTCAAAAGGACACAGGCAGACTTAGTAGACTAAAGCCAACATCTTTAAAGGCACGCAACAAGAATATCCCCACAATGATTGCAAAGAAGCCACTCAAAGTACCAATAGCGTCATCAACAGGCATAACTTGCCACTCCTTAAAAAGGATAACTGAACAAGTTCAAACTGATGTTGTAAAGATTGCATAATACATTGGAGTCACAATGGAAGTGTTGAACATATCCAGGGCCCTATTTAGGTAATTAAGCTGTGTGCTCACACAGATGATGATGCTCAGCAGCAGAACCCAGGCCAGGGGATGCCGCAGCACAGGCTTTCCAGCAAAAAGCTCCTTGCCTATTCCTCATTTTCAAATGCAAATGTCACCTCCACTTTAGTGGCTTTAGAGCTTTCTGCCTCCCTTAAGCCTCCGTGACTCTCAGAGCTCTTACGGTGCTTCTCACTTCCTACCTAATACCAGAAAGATATTTAAGAAACAAACTTGTATACTTCTGTAACTTTAAGAGGCTTTTCCAACTCTTTCCTTTTCATCTTCACTTGGCACCGAAAGTGGTATCATTCACATGGTAGACATTATGTCAATGTTACATGAATGCAAAGATAATCATTTCTGGGAAGAAAGAGCAGGAAAAAGCTGCAGGAGGGGAGTCCATTCAGCTGGACTTGAGAAATGGGTAACATTTGGATGGGCAGTGATGGAGAGGGAACAATTCAGCACTTGTTGGGGTGCACAGTGCAGGAGTCTCCATTATTCAGGGCAAAGCACTAAGCAAGGATGTGGTGAGGGAAAAGGTGTATGATGAGGGAAAAGGGGTCCTGTGGAGAAAACTGGGAGGAAAACACTTTTGGTCAGCTGGGAAAAATGAGAGTCAAACGTGAGGGTCTGGAATAAAGTTTGTAATCTATAGTCAAGTTCAAATCTTGCATGCATGTGCAGAATAGACTGTGTGGAAGGAGAAAAGATTGGAGGCCTATCTTGGTATACTATGTTTTTATGAAGTAATGTGGGCTGAACCACATTGGTGTGATAAAAATTAAAATGATAGGAAATGGGCTAGTGCTCGTGTGACATTTAATAGGAGTTGGTAGGTGATTGCTTGGGGGAAGAGAAAAGACTGGAGAAGTTGAAGTGAGGATGATCGTGCCATTAGGAGAAATAGAAAATTTTCTGGAAGACATTTGTTCTGTGGAAGGTGATGATTTCTGTCTCCAATAGGTTGATTTTGAAGTCATCGTGGTAGAAATCAAAAAGGTCATGGGATCTTGGGAGAGAAATCAGTGCTCAGGTGGAAGTTTTGAAAATCTTTTGTATTGACATTATGGTTGAATGGCAGACAGTCTCAATTCAGACACCTGACTCTCATGGTCGGTGTGCCTGGGAGTGGATTGCCAGTCGGTGGAATAAAGTGGGAGAAGCTTAAACCATTTGTGATTATTCTTGGATCTTGTTCAAGCCTTTCTGTATTTCTTTCTTTTTTTTTTATTTTAGATATTTTTATTTCTCCAAATTTGTTTTTTATCAGGAGTGACTGAAATAAAAAATACAATTGAGTCCCATCATCATCATGGAAATGGCTTTAAGAGAAAACTGGTCAGATGAATATTATTGCTTCCCATTTTCAACCAGTAAATAGTTGCCACTGATAAATTGATAGCCAGGAGTCTGTCAAGAATGCTCAACATATGTTATATAACACAACACACCCGTTCACGGGGGGGAAAATCCTAGGAAATAACTTATGTGTGGTTCTTGATTTAATCATACAAGACAAGCACAAAAGCACCAC
>NW_016805130.1:1766047-1780858 GCF_001698545.2 Rhinopithecus bieti | reverse complement strand
AAAAAAAAAAAAAAAAAAAAAAAAAAAAAAAACAGGAAAAAAGTTTCTTTCAACTTGGATGGAACTAACAGGGCTACCGAGAGTCAGAAATTATCCTCAATTCCCTTAAGCCTTAGCTTCCAGAACTTACGTCTTCCACATTTGAGGAAGGTGTATTACTTTTGGGGTATTAGTATGAAACATTTATAATATAACTCTCAATTTAAAAACAAATTCCCTTTCTCACTTTGGTTTTCTCCAGGAAAACACTCCTTAGGCATATTCATGGGTGAAGTTCTCTTGATAAGCTGTAGCTTCACCAGAAATCTGCCTGAGCAGTCCCCAACTCTAATATTGAATAGTTAGTCCTTGCTGACTCTTATAAATCATGCCTTTACTGCATAAAACTGTTTTTGGTGGTTTTGTTTTAACCTTGTATTCATAAATGAAATAGTACTCAAAATAAAGTCTAATAATAAAGAATGTGAATTGGGAACTAATGCTTGACTTTTGAGCAAGTATTCTTTTTATTAACGATTGAGAGAATGCTTAGTGATTTTAGTTTACCAACGTTGAGGACAGTCATTAAAATAAAAAAATGAAATATTGAGTTCATATTGTCCCAATTATGTTACTATGTCATTTTTTCTGTTTTGTTTTTTTGGTGCATTCAAAATTTTATTTTCTCTAAGAAATGCCCTAATCAAATCTTTTCTAAGACAAAATAATTTTAGATACTACCAAACACAAGTAGAATTCACATTTATTTTATTTTGTTGTAGAAAGGTTTTTATTTGCTTATTAATTTTCTTCAAAGAATTTGAGGCTACTAGGTCAAATTTAAAGACTTCTTTTCTTTTCTCTCTCTCTCCCTCCTTTCTTTTTCTTTATTTTTTTCTGAAGACTTGGGAGTGTCTGGATTATCTATGTGAGAAGTAGGACCAGATGCTTTTGGAGTTGCTCATATGCTCTGGGGGGAAGAGGAAAAGTTCTTCATTTGAATAATTTGGTCCTTGCTCCTTTAATCAATTCAGCGTGTAATTGTGGGCTCATTTGAGAACAGTAGATTATTTATTTTGACAAAACAGTGGTCTGTAGGAAGCATACAATACTTCCTCTGCCTTTTTAACACTTTAGGTCAAGAGATCTATGGTTTGCTAAGGTCCTTGACCTGGGAGTTAGTGACCTGGGGTCAGTTCTGACCTAGACACATCTGAAGACCCCCAAGGAGAAGATTCTCTTTCTCTGCCTCTGTTCCCTCTTCTGTAAGTTGAAGTGGGGGGATTCAATGATCTATGATCCTTTTTATTTTTACTTTTAAAGATTCTTTGAAGGTATGGTTTCCAGGATAGCTGGAACTTTTCAAAATGATTCTCTTCCTTCCTCCCTCCCTCTTTCCCTCCCTTCCTTCCTTCCCCTTCCTTCCTTCTTTTCTCTTTTTTCTTTTCCTTTCCTTTTCTATTATTTTCTTTTTGATTAAAGCAACAGCTCAAAGCTCATTCTGAGGAAAGAGGAAAGACCCTGGCTAGATATTCCCAAGGAAAGCAAGTTTCAGAGCGTACTCAGAAATCTGTATAAACAAAGCAGCTTGACCCATGTCATTGTAAACCTTGCTAAAATGTATTAGGAGAGGGAAATGATCAGCCAGGAAGATCCTTCTAGATTTATTTCTTAGTGCTTACATTAAAATGTGCATTTTAAACTTGATATTAACATTCAGAATCTAGATTCATACCTGGCAAAGAATATTGCCACAATTAGCTAGTTATTTTCATATTAGAGAGATGGAAAATTTCTTCTCTTAGGGTTTGCTGTTTTTACAGATGCAGCTACTGGAAATTTGAAATGGGTCAAACTGCTTTTAACCTGGCTACCATTGCTCAATTTTATCAATTCTTCATTTTGTATTAGCAGAAAATCTGTTTCATGACTTCAATATATAAAAGAACACAAAGCAGCCTGAAGCAGATAAATATTGAACTAGTCAAACACACGTGCTGCTGAGAATTAGAATAACTTGTATTTTTGCTCTGGGACTAGGCCACGAGAATATTGAGGCTATTCATACCTAACTCACCTTTCTCAATCTATTTCACCTGCTTCCATTTTTTTTTTGTTTTGTTTAGTAAACATCTGCTTTCTATTAGAGTGTTTTATCCCCTTAACCTTCATAAATGACAATTAAGTCCATCTAGTCTGTCAATAGCATGTCATTTATTTGTCGCTGTAGCTGAGCCTGACCTTCATTGATTTTATTGGAGTAATTTGCTGGAAATGATTTTTTAATGTTAGATTTATTGCCCAGGCACTTCATTGTCAGATAATTGAAGTAAATTGTATTTTTTTTCAAATCAAATGCAAGAAGCGCAGGAAAGAGATATACGTTATTTTGAATAATTGTTTCCTATTGGGAAATATTATTATTGGGGTAGAGAGACATTAAATGTGATGTCATACACTTTTCAAGTTTGCAAACATAGATTGTTTTTGAGTCATGCACATTTCTCTCCCTTTTTGGCTTTTCCTTAAGGATAGCTGAGGTAGAAATAGGAATTGGTAATGAATTACAATCAAAAATGATGTTGCAAATTAGATTTGATATATACATAAATCTATCAAGTAGCTACAACACCACCTCTTACATAAAGTGCCTTGCTATTTTGATTTAACTGCAGGTTAAATTAAAAATATGCTGATGTTGCATAGTTAATCTTAGCTTTTACAAGGTATCATCTTATTCCCTCAGTATCAGTGTTAACAAGGCTTTTTTATGTTGTGCGTTTGGTTCTCCAAAAATTTTGATTGTCTGCCCAGATGATAATTGTATTTCAGTCCCTAAATGAGACTGTATTGGTGTGTGTTTATTCCGGTGGTGTTGTACTATGTTTATACAGTAGAGGAGATATTGAGTGATGTATTTTACATTTGGAAAAGTGTTGTGAATATATGACTTTTTCCTTGCTGTGCTGTTGTGTCCCGGTGTTAGCAGGGACATGTCAGGAAAGGTTTGACAGCAAAGCTGCTGCTCTTGTTATTCAGAAAATGGACTTGGTTTGACATAAAGGAGATCAACCTTTGAACTCCACTTTAGATACTAGCAAATGAAACATGCTACTATTCACACTCTAAATGATCATGCATTTTTGAGTAGGAAGTTTTCCAACATATTGAAACTAGTTAAGGAAAAGTAGACAGAATTTGAGTCTTATTGTTTGAATGAACGTGTTGGTTTTTCTTTTTTTCTCCCGTGTGAGCAGAATCAAAGAAAGTCATCATGTAATCAAAGGCAGAAAGAACACTGGATCAAAATTCTCTAGAAATCTGTTCTAATGGCTGCAATTTCTCCATGCATTCATAATTGTTTTGAAGCCCCCAAAAAGTAAAAACTGTAATTTTTAAGCATTTAAAAAAACATTTTATATAGTTAAAAGATTTTTGGAAATAATAGCTCTGTTGTCAGTTTATAAGCTAAAACTATAACAGTATGAATGGACATTGAGTGGTTCTCACTCATGTTGCCGATGACTTCCTCTCCCTCTGTATTCTTTAACGTGAACTTCATATCAGTTTTAATGAACAGATAGATTATCACATCCCCAGGTTTTTAAAAATTCAAACTTGCTGCATCTGGAAAGGCAGTTATACATAGGCTTAGGAATGATTGTTCCAAATAATATTCCTGGAATAAAGTTCAGTAAAAGTAGAGTCTGCTTACAAATTAGGAGTCTGATGTAGTAATTTCAGAGTAAAGACGGTAAGCAGCCAACAGTGTCCTTCTCAATAGAGTGGACCCTGAGATTCAATTTGAACAGAAATTGTCGGGAGAAAGGGCTGCAAAGACTTGAGGGAAAAACTTCTTGCTTTTAAATTGTCACGTCTCTTTTCTGTCTCTGTTCCTGTCACTATTATTGATATAAAGAATCCATCAACATATTTTTATGGGTGATTAAGAAAGGCTGACCTTTCTTTTGCAGGTACAAATAGGTAGTTCTTCAGAGGCTGTTACTGAATGACAAGATAATTCTATCCATTTAATATTGAAGTGATGTTGATAGTATCATTCTTCTGGAGTTGGAAACAGGACAGTGTAGAGGCCTTTTCTGCTTCAGCCTGTTCTGCCCTGGGTGATGGATTTTTCTTCTGACTAATCGCTGTCACATTAACCCGCACTATTTCATCCTTCAGAGCTGTCAAGATAATGACGATAATCCAAGTGGCTCATTGTAGGTAAAGGAAATTATATGAGCAAAGTAATATCATAAAACAGTGTTTAAATATTTTAATTTCATTTGTCAGAGCTGCCCCAACACTTCATTACACATATAACCATCTCTCATCAGTGGAATTAGTGCATTATTCATTACTGTTAATTATTTTCACATAATGGCTGCCCTGATATATTTAACCTCCACATTATATCTCAGATAATGGGTCTGTAAAATTGAATTGTGTGAAGAGTGGAGTTCTAAAGCTCATTTGCAGAACATCAAAGAACAAAGAAGAGGAAAAGAATTTTAAATGGGACATTTTGCCCAGCTGGGGCCAAACATTTGTTTCTGTCTGATTTGCATACAGAAAATAGGTTGTGTAGAAGTAGCTTAACACTATATAGGCTGTCTGCTCCTATTACGCAACCAATTAGGATTTGTTAATATCACACATGTCAGAAGCAACTTGAGAATTATAATATGGAAAATGAAATAGTTCAGAGGATATATAATATATACAAAATGTAATTTCCTTTTTGAGACCATTGTAATGGGCAAAAAAGGAGAGAGAGAGAAGGAAAGGATACTATCAAATTTTAGATTATTTATTTTTATGAATGACTTTAATAATAGACACTAAGTTTTGAAAAGTAGTAAAACCTAAGAATAACCATAAAAGTTCACTTAGCTTTTAGTCACTCATTCTTATCATAGCTAGTACAAAATTTGCCGCTCGTATTTATGATGATATTTTCTCAGTAACTTAAAGCCTTTCAACATTCATGCAAACAAAGCATCACTTTAGAATTACCGGCATCCTGTGCATACAGGCCAGGTTTTAGCAATTTAATTCTTCATGATTTTGGATTACTATTCTTTTATAGAGCATTTGACAAGCCTAATGATCCAATTAGCAATGTCTAAATATATCTGTATCCAGGTGTATTTTCCTTACAGTTTTAAGTGTAATTAAGTGAACCAAAACCAACTGAAATTGGCAGAATCTGAGTCAGAATCTCCTGAGGGTGAGACTTAGACCTGCATATATTTTGAAAGCGCTGCAAGAAATTCTGAGGGACTTCCTACGTGCAGACTCTTGATTTTAGAGGTTAGGGGAGTGTGAAGCTCATCGCAGGCTCGGAGCCTCCCTTTATTGTTTTGAATGACTCCCTAATTTTGTATTTTAATAATCTTTCCCTTTAAATTTTAAAAAAATTATTTAATGTTTGTGAGTACATAGTACGTGTATATATTTATGAGGTACATGAGATATTTTGATACAGGCATGCAATGTGTAATAATCACATCAGTGAGAATGGGATATCCATCCCCTGAAGCATGTACCCTCTGGGTTACAAACAACTTTTGTGTTTTTAAAACATGCTTTAAAATTCGTTTTTAAAATAATAAATTTTATTATGCATATTTGAGTTTTATAACACGATACTATTGGATACATATAGGTAGTAAAAAGTTCACTATAGTGAAACAAAATAACATACTTCTCATCTCATATAGCTTTCTTTTTGACAAGAGCAGCTAAAATCTACTTATTTAACAAAAATTATTAATCCAATCCAATTTTATTTTATTATTAATAACTATAGTCTTCGTGTTGTGTGTTAGATGGTTAGACTTGTTCATCCTACATGTCTGCTACTTCATATACTTTGACTTACATCACCATCTCTGCTCCCCAACCTCCTAGCCCTGATTACCACTCTTTTACTTTCTACCTTTACACATTTGACCTTTTTGTTTATTTGTTTGTTTCCACAGATAAGTGAGATCATGCAATACTTTTCTTTCTTGCTTGGCTTATTTCACTTAGCATAATGTCTTACAGGTTCATCCGTGTTGTGGCAAATGGCAGGATCTTATTCTTTTAAAAGTTGACAGACTCTTAGTTTGTTTTCACATCTTGGCTATTGTGAGTAATGCTGAAGTAAACATGGCAGTGCAGATGTCTTTACAAGGGAGTGATTTCATCTCCTTTGGATGTATACCTAGAAGAGGGATTGCTGGATCATATAGTAATTCTATTTAAAATTTCTTTAGGAACCTCTATACTGTTTACTATAACGGCAGCACCAATCTACATTCCCAACAACAGTGTGCTAGAGTCCCCTTCTCTCCACACCCTTGCAGACATTTATCTCTTGTCTTTTTGATAATAGCTATCCTAATGGGTATGAGGTGATATCTCATTGTGATTTTAACTTTCGGTTCTCTTAGTGATTAGTGATGTTGAACACCTTTTCATATACCTATTGGCTACTTTTATGTGTTCTTTATAGAAATGGCCATTCAGGTCCTTTGGCTATTTTTTTTTTTCTATTTTTCTTTTAATTTTTTTGTTTTTATATTTCCATTGGTTATTGGGAAACAGGTGGTGTTTGGTTACATGAGTAAGTTCTTTAGTGGTGATTTGTGAGATTTGGGTGCACCCATCACCTGAGCATTCAATTTGTAGTCTTTTATCCCTTACCCCCTTCCCACCCTTTCCCCCTGAGTCGCCAAAGTCCATTGTGTCATTCTTGTGCCTTTGCATCGTCATAGCTCAGCTCCCACTTATGAGTGAGAACATATGATGTTTGGTTTTCCATTCCTGAGTTACTTCACTTAGAATATTAGTCTCCAATCTCACCCAGGTTGCTGTGAATGCCATGAATACATTCCTTTTTGTGGCTGAGTAGTATTGCATTATATATATATATATATATACACACACACACACACACATATACACCACAGTTTCTTTATCCACTCATTGATTTATGGGCATTTGGTTCCACATTTTTGCAACTGTGAATTGTGATGCTATAAACATGCATGTGCAAGTATCTTTTATGCATAATGACTTATTTTACTCTGGGTAGATACCCAGTAGTGGCATTGCTGGATCAAATGGTAGTTCCACTTTTAGTTCTTTAAGGAATCCCACACTGTTTTCCATAGTGGATGTACTGGTTTACATTCCCACTAGCAGTGTAAAAGTGTTCCCTGTTCACGACATTCATGCCAACATCAAATATTTATTATTTTTTTTTATTATGGCCATTCTAGTAGGAGTAAGGTAGTATTGCATTGTGGTTGTGATTTGTGTTTCCCTAATCATTAGTGATGTTGAACATTTTTTCATATGTTTGTTAGCCGTTTGTATATCTTTTTTTGAGACTTGTCTATTCATGTTCTTAGCCCACTTTTAATGGGATTGTTTACCTCTTGCTAATTTGTTTGAGTTAGTTATAGATTCTGGGTGTTAGTCATTTATCAGATGTAAAGATTGTGAAGATTTCCTCCCATTCTGTGGGTTGTCTGTTTACTTTGCTGACTGTTCCATTTGCTGTGCAAAAGCTCTTCAGTTTAATTAAGTCCCAGCTCTTTGTCTTCATTTTTATTTTATTTGCTTTTGGGTTCTTGGTCATGAAATCCTTGCCTAAGCCAATGCCCAGAAAGGTTTTTTGAATGTTATCTTTTAGATTTTTTTTTTTTTTTTTGAGATGGAGTCTTGCTCTGTTGCCCAGGCTGGAGTGCAGTGATGTCATCTTGGCTCACTGCAACCTCCACCTCCCATGCTCAAGCGATTCTCGTGTCTCAGCCTCCCAAGTAGCTGAGATTACAGGTGCAAGCCACCATGCTGGGCTAATTTTGTATTTTAGTACACATGGGTTTCACCATGTTGGTCAGGCTGATCTGGAACTCCTGACCTCAAGTGATCCACCTGCCTCAGCCTCCCAAAGTGCTGGGATTACAGGTGTGAGCCACTGTGCCTGGCCATCTTCTATAATTTTTATAGTTCTAGGTCTTAGATTTAAGTCTTTGATCATTCTTGAGTTGATTTTTGTATAAGGTGAGAGATGAGGATCCAATTTCATTCTCCTACATGTGGCTTTCCAATTATCCCAGCACCATTTGTTTAATAGGGTGTCCTTTCCCCACTTTATGTTTTTGTTTGCTTTGTCAAAGATCAGTTGACTGTAAGTATTGTTCCATTGGTCTATGTGCCTATTTTTATAGCAGTTCTATGCTGTTTTGGTGACTATCGCCTTATAGTGTAGTTTGAAATCAGGTAATGTGATGCCTCCAGATTTGTTCTTTTTGCTTAGTCTTGCTTTGGCTATGTGGGCTCTTTTTTGGTTCCATATGAATTTTAGGACATTTTTTTTCTAGTTCTGTGATGAATGATGGTGACATTTTGATAAGAATTGTGTTGAATTTATACATTGCTTTTGGTAGTTTGGTCATTTTCACAATATTGATTCTACCCATCCAAGAGCATGGGATGTGTTTCCATTTGTTTGTATCATCTATGGTTTCTTTAAACAGTGTTTTGAGTTTTCCTTGCAGAGGTGTTTCACCTCCTTGGTTAGGTATATTCCTAAGTATTTTATTTCATTTTTTGTAAATATTGTAAAACTATTGAGTTGAGTTCTTGATTTGATTCTCAGCTTTGTTGCTGTTGGTGTATAGCAGAGCTACTGATTTGTATACATATCTGGAAATTTAGCTGAATTATTTTATCAATTCTAGGAGTTTTTTGGAGGAGTCTTTAGGGCTTACTAGGTATACGATTATATCATCAGCAAACAGCAACAGTTTGACTTCCTTTTCACTTATTTGCATGCCCTTTATTTTGTTCTCTTGTCTTATTGCTCTGGCTAGGACTTCCAGTACTATGTCGAAGAGAAGTGGTGAGAGTGGGCATGCTTGTCTTGTTCTGGTTCTGAGTGGGAAGGCTTTCAACTTTTCCACATTCAGTATAATGTTGGTTGTGGGTTAGTCATAGATGGCTTTTATTACATTGAGATATGTCCCTCGTATGCTGATTTTGCTGAGAGTTTTCATCATAAAAGGATGCTGAATTTTGTTGAATGCTTTTTCTGTGTCTATTGAGATGATCATGTACTTTTTGTTTTTAATTCTGTTTATGTGGTGTATCACATTTATTGACTTGCATATGTTAAACCATCCCTGTATCCCTGGTATGAAACCCACTTGATCATGGTGGATTACATTTTGGATATGTTATTGGATTTGGTTGGCTAGTATTTTGTTAAGAATTTTTTCATCTATATTCATTAGGGATATTGGTCTTTTATTTATTTATTTTGGTTATGTACTTTCCTGGAGGGTGATACTGGCTTCTGTGGATAATTTAGGGAGGATTTTCTCTTTCTGTTTCTTGTGGAATAGTGTGAGTAGGGTTGGTACCAATTCTTCTTTGAATGTCTGGTACAATTCATCTGTGAATCCTTCTGGTCCTGGACTTTTTTTATTGGTAATTTTTAAATTACCATTTCAATCTCACTGCTTGTTATTGATCTATTCATGGTATCTAATTCTTCCTGATTTAAGCTAGCAGGGTTGTATCTTTTCAGGAGTTTAGTAACCTCTAGGTTTTCTAGTTTATGCATGTAAAGGTATTCATAGTAGTCTTGAAAAATCTTTTGTATTTTTGTGGTATCCGTTGTAGTATCTCCCATTTTATTTCTAATTGAGCTTGTCTGGATTTTCTCTCTTTTCTTGGTTGATCTATCAATTAACCAATGGTCTATCAATTTTATGTATGTTTTCAAAGGACCAGCTTTTTGTTTCCTTTATCTTTTGTATTTTTTTGTTTCAATTTCATTTAGTCCTACTCTTATCTTGGTTATTACTTTCTTATGCTGGATTTGGGTTTGGTTTGTTCTTGTTTCTCTAGTTTCTTCAGGTGTGACCTTAGGTTGTCTGTTTGTGCTATTTCAGTCTTTTTGATTAGGTATTTGGGGCTATGAACTTTCCTTTTAGCATCACCTTTACTGTATCTCAGAAGTTTTGATAGGTTGTGTCACTATTGTCATTCAGTTTAAAGAATTTTTAAATTTTTATCTTGATTTCATTATTGACCCAATGATCATTCAGGAGCAGGTTATTTAATTTCCATGTATTTGCTGGTTTTGAAGTTTCTTTTGGAGTTGATTTCCAGTTTTATTCTGCTGTGTTCTAAGAGAGTGCTTGATATAATTTAAATTTTCTTAAATATATTGAGGCTTATTTGTGGCCTATCATATGGCCTATTCTTGGAGAAAGTTCCATGCACTGATGAATAGAATGTATATTCTGTGGTTGTTGCGTAGAATGTTCTGTAAATATCTGTTAAGTCTGTTTGTTCTAAGGTGTAGTTTAAATCCATTGTTTCTTTGTTGACTTCCTGTCTTGATGACCTGTCTAGTACTGTCAGTGGAGTATTGAAGTCCCCCACTATTATTTTGGTGCTGTCTATCTCATTGATTAGGTCTATTAGTAATTGTTTTATAAATTTGGGAGCTCCAGTGTTAGGTGCATATATATTTAGGATTGTGATATTTTCCTGTTGGACAAGGACTTTTATCATTATATAATGTCCATCTTTGCCTCTTTCAACTGCTGTTGCTATAAAGTGNAATTTTTTTTTTACTTTTTTTTTTTTTTTTTTTGAGATGGAGTCTTGCTCTGTTGCCCAGGCTGGAGTGCAGTGATGTCATCTTGGCTCACTGCAACCTCCACCTCCCATGCTCAAGCGATTCTCGTGTCTCAGCCTCCCAAGTAGCTGAGATTACAGGTGCAAGCCACCATGCTGGGCTAATTTTTGTATTTTTAGTACACATGGGTTTCACCATGTTGGTCAGGCTGATCTGGAACTCCTGACCTCAAGTGATCCACCTGCCTCAGCCTCCCAAAGTGCTGGGATTACAGGTGTGAGCCACTGTGCCTGGCCATCTTCTATAATTTTATAGTTCTAGGTCTTAGATTTAAGTCTTTGATCATTCTTGAGTTGATTTTGTATAAGGTGAGAGATGAGGATCCAATTTCATTCTCCTACATGTGGCTTTCCAATTATCCCAGCACCATTTGTTTAATAGGGTGTCCTTTCCCCACTTTATGTTTTGTTTGCTTTGTCAAAGATCAGTTGACTGTAAGTATTGTTCCATTGGTCTATGTGCCTATTTTATAGCAGTTCTATGCTGTTTTGGTGACTATCGCCTTATAGTGTAGTTTGAAATCAGGTAATGTGATGCCTCCAGATTTGTTCTTTTGCTTAGTCTTGCTTTGGCTATGTGGGCTCTTTTTTGGTTCCATATGAATTTTAGGACATTTTTTTTCTAGTTCTGTGATGAATGATGGTGACATTTTGATAAGAATTGTGTTGAATTTATACATTGCTTTTGGTAGTTTGGTCATTTTCACAATATTGATTCTACCCATCCAAGAGCATGGGATGTGTTTCCATTTGTTTGTATCATCTATGGTTTCTTTAAACAGTGTTTTGAGTTTTCCTTGCAGAGGTGTTTCACCTCCTTGGTTAGGTATATTCCTAAGTATTTTATTTCATTTTTTGTAAATATTGTAAAACTATTGAGTTGAGTTCTTGATTTGATTCTCAGCTTTGTTGCTGTTGGTGTATAGCAGAGCTACTGATTTGTATACATATCTGGAAATTTAGCTGAATTATTTTATCAATTCTAGGAGTTTTTTGGAGGAGTCTTTAGGGCTTACTAGGTATACGATTATATCATCAGCAAACAGCAACAGTTTGACTTCCTTTTCACTTATTTGCATGCCCTTTATTTTGTTCTCTTGTCTTATTGCTCTGGCTAGGACTTCCAGTACTATGTCGAAGAGAAGTGGTGAGAGTGGGCATGCTTGTCTTGTTCTGGTTCTGAGTGGGAAGGCTTTCAACTTTTCCACATTCAGTATAATGTTGGTTGTGGGTTAGTCATAGATGGCTTTTATTACATTGAGATATGTCCCTCGTATGCTGATTTTGCTGAGAGTTTTCATCATAAAAGGATGCTGAATTTTGTTGAATGCTTTTCTGTGTCTATTGAGATGATCATGTACTTTTGTTTTAATTCTGTTTATGTGGTGTATCACATTTATTGACTTGCATATGTTAAACCATCCCTGTATCCCTGGTATGAAACCCACTTGATCATGGTGGATTACATTTTGGATATGTTATTGGATTTGGTTGGCTAGTATTTTGTTAAGAATTTTTTCATCTATATTCATTAGGGATATTGGTCTTTTATTTATTTATTTTGGTTATGTACTTTCCTGGAGGGTGATACTGGCTTCTGTGGATAATTTAGGGAGGATTTTCTCTTTCTGTTTCTTGTGGAATAGTGTGAGTAGGGTTGGTACCAATTCTTCTTTGAATGTCTGGTACAATTCATCTGTGAATCCTTCTGGTCCTGGACTTTTTTTATTGGTAATTTTAAATTACCATTTCAATCTCACTGCTTGTTATTGATCTATTCATGGTATCTAATTCTTCCTGATTTAAGCTAGCAGGGTTGTATCTTTTCAGGAGTTTAGTAACCTCTAGGTTTTCTAGTTTATGCATGTAAAGGTATTCATAGTAGTCTTGAAAATCTTTTGTATTTTGTGGTATCCGTTGTAGTATCTCCCATTTTATTTCTAATTGAGCTTGTCTGGATTTTCTCTCTTTTCTTGGTTGATCTATCAATTAACCAATGGTCTATCAATTTTATGTATGTTTTCAAAGGACCAGCTTTTGTTTCCTTTATCTTTTGTATTTTTTTGTTTCAATTTCATTTAGTCCTACTCTTATCTTGGTTATTACTTTCTTATGCTGGATTTGGGTTTGGTTTGTTCTTGTTTCTCTAGTTTCTTCAGGTGTGACCTTAGGTTGTCTGTTTGTGCTATTTCAGTCTTTTGATTAGGTATTTGGGGCTATGAACTTTCCTTTTAGCATCACCTTTACTGTATCTCAGAAGTTTTGATAGGTTGTGTCACTATTGTCATTCAGTTTAAAGAATTTTAAATTTTATCTTGATTTCATTATTGACCCAATGATCATTCAGGAGCAGGTTATTTAATTTCCATGTATTTGCTGGTTTTGAAGTTTCTTTTGGAGTTGATTTCCAGTTTTATTCTGCTGTGTTCTAAGAGAGTGCTTGATATAATTTAAATTTTCTTAAATATATTGAGGCTTATTTGTGGCCTATCATATGGCCTATTCTTGGAGAAAGTTCCATGCACTGATGAATAGAATGTATATTCTGTGGTTGTTGCGTAGAATGTTCTGTAAATATCTGTTAAGTCTGTTTGTTCTAAGGTGTAGTTTAAATCCATTGTTTCTTTGTTGACTTCCTGTCTTGATGACCTGTCTAGTACTGTCAGTGGAGTATTGAAGTCCCCACTATTATTTTGGTGCTGTCTATCTCATTGATTAGGTCTATTAGTAATTGTTTTATAAATTTGGGAGCTCCAGTGTTAGGTGCATATATATTTAGGATTGTGATATTTTCCTGTTGGACAAGGACTTTTATCATTATATAATGTCCATCTTTGCCTCTTTCAACTGCTGTTGCTATAAAGTGTGTTTTGTCTGATATAAGAATAGCTATTCCTGCTTGCTTTTGGTGTTCATTTGCACGGAATGTCTTTTCTCATCTTGCCTTAAGTTTATGTGAGTCCTTATGTGTTAGGCGAGTCTTTTGAAGGTGGCAGATGGTTGGTGAATTCCTATCCATTCTGTGATCCTGTATCTTTTAAGTGGAAGATTTATACCATTTACATTCAACATTAGTATTAAGATGTGAGGTACTAGTCCATTCATCATGCTATTTGTTGCCTGCATATCTTTTTTATTTAATTTGTATTTTTGTTTTATAGGTCCTGCATGATTTATTCTTTAAAGAGGTTCTGTTTTGATGTGTTTCTAGGATTTAGAACTCCTTTTAGCAGTTCTTGCAGTGCTGGCTTGGTAGTAGTGAACTCTCTCAGTATATGTTCATAAAAGACTGTATCTTTCCTTCATTTATGAAGCTTAGTTTCACTGGATGCAAAATTCTTGTCTAATAATGGTTTTATTTGAGGAGGCTGAAGATAGGGCCCCAATTCCTTCTAGCTTATAAAGTTTCTGCTGAGAAATCTGCTGTTAATCTGATAGGTCTTATTTTATAGGTTACCTGGTGCTTTTGTCTCATAGCTCTTAAGATTCTTTCCTTTGTCTTAACTTTAGATAACATGATGACAATGTGCCTAAGTGACAATCTTTTTGCAATGAATTTCCCAGTTGTTCTTTGAGCTTCTTGTATTTGGATGTCTAGTTTTCTAGCCAGGCTGGGGAAGTTTTCCTCAATTATTCCCCAAATATATCTTCCAAACTTTTAGACTTCTCTTCTTCCTCAGAAACACTGATTACTCTTAGGTTTGGTAGTTTAACGTAATCCCAGACTTCTTGGAGGCTTTGTTTATATTTTCTTATTCTTTTTTCTTTGTCTTTGTAGGATTGGGTTAATTCAAAAATCTTGTCTTCAAGCTCTGAGATTCTTTCTTCTACTTGTTTTATTCTATTGGTGAGACTTTCCAGAGCATTTTGCATTTCTATAAGTGCATCCATTGTTTCCTGAAGTTTTGATTGTTTTTTACTTATGTTATCTATTTCACTGAAGATTTCACTCCTCATTTCTTGTATCATTTTTTATTTCCTTAAATTTCCTTTCTTTGGTGCCTCCTTGATTAGCTTAATAACTGACCTTCTGAATTCTTTTTTGAGTAAATCAGGGATTTCTTCCTGGCTTGGATCAATTTCTGGTGAGTTAGTGTGATTTTTTTTTTTTTTTTTTTTTTT